>NW_024080840.1:1830892-2084558 GCF_003009895.1 Hyaena hyaena | reverse complement strand
CGCTGCAGGATGAAAAGATGGAGCGGCCAAAGCCGTCCTGGAGGACCACTGGCCTGGGAAACCTGGATGCCCCCCAGGCAAGTCCTTTCAAGTTGTCGATTCTCCAGGCGAGTTTGAACCTGGCATTGGCTCTCAGGTTGCGCTGGCGCTGACAAGCTGTGAGTTTAGAAACGTGAGGAGATAGGGGCGCCTGGGTGGCTCAGTCGGTTAAGCGTCCGACTTCAGCTCAGGTCATGATCTCACGGTTCGTGGGTTCGAGCCCTGCGTCGGGCTCTGTGCTGACAGCTAGCTCAGAGCCTGGAGCCTGCTTCAGATTCTGTGTCTCCCTCTCTCTCTGACCCTCCCCTGTTCACGCTGTCTCTCTCTCTCTCTCTCAGAAATAAATAAAACATTTAAAAAAAAAAAAAAAAAAGAAACGTGAGGAGATATTAACCGCAATGCGACACCACTAGGGAGTCAGCGCAAGCCTAGGGAGAGGCCCAGAGCCAGTCTGCAGCCCAAGCCAAGCCGGGCGCCAGGCCAGCGCTGCTCAAACGCTTCCACAGACGCATCCTTCTCAAAAGTACTCCCGTGGAGACCCACGTGGTGTTCTGAAACAGGGAGGCCTCCTTCCCCACAAGAAAGACGTTTCTTTGAAGTCTGGAATTCCATTACTTTTTGAACTGTGAGGTTTGCATTCTACTCTATAATTTAACCTAGTTTCCTTGAATATAAAAAATATTTTACCAAATCTTTGAGCAAAATTGATGCTCCAGGAATACACACAAGTGCTTACCACTAGGACTTTCTGTAACACCATCGACAGGAGCAACTACCCTCGACACCCCCCCCCCCGCCCCCGTTTGAAAAGGCTTGTAAGCTGACTGGGTTTTTGGCTTTTATTTGCTTTTTGTGGTGAGTATGTGGGCGGGATGAGGCTGGGGGCAGAGATCCTGCTTTGGATTTGTGAGCTGGAGGGCAAAATTTCTAGAAAGGTCACTGCCTTTCACAGCACCCTCATTTAGAAAACTGAAAAACCGAGTAAAAGATATGAATCTCAGTCCATAAACTAAGATGTGCAAGAACTGTCACTTACCCATTATTTTATATGACTTATCTGTAAACCCTGGCAGCCAGTCCACTGGAGGAGTGGGGGAGCTGGGCTTCCTCCTTCCTGGAGTCCCTAACCACAGGGATTTACACAGCCCTGCGGTGTGAGATGGAGAGGGAAGCACGCAGCCTTTGGGGTTCTCCATACCCCAAATTGGGCTGAGTTGCCTCAGGTGTATATGGCTGCTTCAGTCAATTAAACCACTTCTCTGTCCCACAGGAGCACAGGAAATTTAGGTGGGGTGGGGTTGGCTCTCATCCTACCCACGGACAGGCCATGAAGTCATTCCTTCTAGGACTTTGCAGTATCTGAGATGAAATTACAGGGAAGTGAGACTCACAGACCCTCTGCCCAGGGACTGCTGACCTCTGTCTCTCAATCTCAGTCTCTCTCTCTTCCACTCAACCCAAGGGAATCTCTTTTCCATTCTAGAGAGAGTCCACTTCTTTCTGTTCCTTCCTCACACTCTGTGCATGAATACCTTAAGTCCACGCCGCAAATTTCAGTGTTTCCGGGGCCACTCTGGAATAGAAAGGTGGTGGCGAAATTGTGGTGAATTGGAATGTGCCCACCCATTTGCGGAGGAGCTGCATAAGCCCACCGCACATTCGTTCTTTCCTTCCATGGAATAGAGGCATCACCAGGAAGTGGCTGCCCCGCCGGGCTCCTCATTCCCCAGCTCTCCTTGCTTCTAGGCAGATCACGTGCCTGGGTCCCATCAATGGAATGGAGCCGAGGATGTCCCTTTTAGGGGTTGGGAAATGGTGTGTTTCTGCACTTCTTTTCCCCACTCCACAGGCTGAAATCACACACTCCACAGCCCCCAGAGGTGCTGGAGACACAGAAAGGAAGGATCTCCAGACTCTGGGCTTGTTATTCACAAGCAAGAAATTGTCTTCTTTGGCGTTGTGCCGCTGAAGTCTGTGGCTCTATTTGTCCTGGTGCCTCGTGTGATGCTAACTAATACCCCATTCTATGCAACAGCTGCAGCTTGATCCAGCGGTTGTTGCCAAATGGGCAAACAAGGTCACTGGAGCTGTCTTCCCCTTGAGAAGGAAAAATCAGAAACCTAGATGTTTATGTGATGTTTACCAATTTTTAAACGTCTCTGAATTTAAATTTCAGAACACACTGTACAGATCAATATTGTGGAGGGGCCCCGCCTAAATTCCCTGCAGGCCTGATTCAGCTTGCTGGCCATCAGCTCTCCTTCTAACGACAGCTTTGTAGTATCTGTCCCATAATTCCCTCCTTCAGTGAGGAATACACTGTGCCCTCTGCTTGAATAAGAGAACGAGAACAGAAAAAAACAAAAACAAAAACACTGGGGGAAATGTAATTTAATCTCAAAATATCCTTCTTGCAGTGCAGACGTATAAAGACAGCCCCGGGGGATTCCTGCATTTCAGGAGGGACCCTTCCCCTCTTACTAGGCTCTCGCTGAGTACCTTAAAAGAAGCTTCTTTATGAAAGGCATATTTTGTAAATATCAGTTTCCACAGGTGCTACTTCTTGAGCCCTTACTGTACATATGCAAATATGCCGCCATTTCCAGTCACATTGGCCATCCCATTTAGAGGGAAGGAAAAGAGGGGTGCCTGGGTGACTCAGGCAGTTGAGCATCTGACTCTTGATTTTGGCTCAGGTCATGATCTCACGGCTCATGGATTTAAGACCCAAATCAGGCCACAGAGCCTGCTTGGGATTCTCTCCCTCTCTTCTCTCTCTCCCCCACTCAGGCCCATGCTCTCTCTCAAAATAGATAAATACACTTAAAAAAAAAAAAAACAAAAAAAAAGAGGAGAAAGAGAAGAGAACTGAACAGAAACCTGTTGGGAATGAGGGGAGACTATTTCTGTTGCCCCTTCTGTAGTTGGAGCTGACGGTCCTTTTCTGTCATCTTTATTCCTAGAGGAAATAAGGCCTGGGACAAGGACTCAAACAAAATGTCAAAATCCTATAACATTCTTCATTCTGACCCCAAAAGGTGGAAAAAGTTACTCATCCTGGTTACTTTACGCCCTCAATTTATTTCCTCTCCCTACTTCACTGCATTTTTAAAAATTGTGATAAAACATACATAACATAAAATTTATCGTTTTAAACATTTTTAAGGGCACAGTTTAGTGGCGTTAGTACATTCAGTGTTGCACCACCATCACCACGTCCATCTCCAGGCTTCTTCATCTTCCCCAGCTGAAACGCTGACTGCTCCCATTCATCAGTCCCCATAAACCACCATTCTGCCTTCTGGTTCTATGCATGTGAATGCTCCGAGCACCTCTCACGAGGGGAACACGATGTGGGAAATAAAGGCAAACGAAAAAAATTATATTTCCTTACAACTTAACAGGTCCTTGAGACAGGCAGAGTGACCTTCCTCTAGGAGCTCAGAGGTCTGGATGTTAACACTTGATTAAGGGCAAAAGGTAACCTTAGCTTAACATCCTGACCTCCAGATTCTTTTAACATACACAGATTCCTTTGGAAATTTCCTTTATGTCCAATCCCCCCAAGATATATGTTAGCAACCATTCCTCAAGCATATGGACCACTGATAGACATCTGAGGGGTCTCACAACTGAGGTTTTATTAGACAGGAACAAATGACCTTTTCCTAACAATAGCTAGCCCCCTCAAGGTCCTGGAAACATTTCTTCCAAGATTCCTTAGAAACTTAGGCTATCCCTAATGCCCTCCCAACTTGAACGCATATAATCAATCGCTCCTCACAAACCCAGTGCAACTCTTTCTGCCCACAGGTCCTATCCCTGTCCTTTAATAAAACCACCGTTTTGCACCAAAGACGTCTCAAGAATTCTTTCTTGACCATTTGTGCCAAACCCCAATATTTCCACATCTGAACATACAGACTTTGTCTTTTGTGACTGGCTTAGATTACTTAACACGAAGTTTTCAAGCTTCATCCATTTTCCTTTTTTTTTTTTTTTAACTTTTTTAAAGTAGACTTTATTTTTAGAGGAGTTTTAGGTTCATGGGAAAATTGAGAGGAAGCTACAGAGATTTCCCATCTACCCCCAGCCCCTACACATGCCTAGATGGCTTCCCCTATTATCAGTATTTCCCACCTGAGTGGTAAATTTGTTAAGATCGATGAACCTCATTATCACCCAAAGACCAGAGTTTACATTAGGGTTCACTCTTGGTGTACATACTATGTGTTTAGACAAAGGTATAATGCTGTGTATCCACCCTGATAGCATCATACAGAGTAGTGCTGTCTATTCATCCCTCTTTCTCTCTCTCTCTCTCTTTTATTTTTTTTTTCATTTTTTAAAAGTAATCTCTACGTGTTATGGCTCGAACTTACAACCCCAAGAGTCACATGCTCTACTGACTGTGCCAGCCAGGCACCCTCTTTGTCTCCGTTTTTGAATGATCAGCATAGAGAGCCTTCTGTAGCAAGGTTTGCACAAGCAAAATCTCTAAGGGGGTCATTTTAAGAGAAATGCTCTCTATGGACCACCAGGCAAAATTACACAGGGGACTGAGTACACACCACTTGTTTCTCTTGACATTCTAAAAGGATTCTGGTATGGAAAAGGCATTGGGATGTTTTTAAACCTGAAAATGTACTTATTTAACTACCTTTTTTTTTTTTTTTTAAAGGAAGGGAGCAACCCCCTTGACACCATCTGTCTGATGTGTGGACACAGTATTCACCACACTGGGCGGGGCTGTCCCTGCTCACATAGCTGTGCAGTTTCGGATTAGCACTCTTCACCGGGGCAACCTCATCTAGTTCCACATGGAAGGACGAAAATGGGCCACAGAGCACTTGTTTAATCACCCGTCCAAAGTCTACATGTGCTATTATAGAAACCATCCAGTGTCTTTTAGAATGACTTTTGTAGGGGCCCCCAGGTGGCTCAGTTGTTAAGCATCTGACTTTGGCTCTGGTCATGATCTCACAGTTTGTGAGTTCAAGCCCCATAGTGGGCTCTGTGCTGTCAGTGAAAAGCCTGCTTTGGATCCTCTGCCTCTCTCGCTCTGCACCCCCTCCTCATGCTGTCTCTCAAAAGTGAATAAACTTTAAAACAATGTGGAATAACTTTCGTAGTATTAGTGATCTGGTGGTGGTTTTATTTTTTCCTTTTATTTATTTATTTTTAATATTTTATTTTTAAGCCGTCTCTACACCCAACATGGGGCTCGAACCCCCCAGATCAAGAGCCACATACTACCCACTTAGCTGGCCAAGCAGCCCTCCTTTTTTTTTTTTTTTTCCTTTTTAGGGGCCAGAGCAAATACTAAGATAAAGGAAGGAGATAGAGCAAAGCCAGGGATAATAGTGGCAGAGCCAGTACAGGAGTTGGAACTTCCTGCTTCTGACCCTTATAAATCCCCACTCCAACTCCAACTGCCTCAGACATAAACAAGGACTGTCATCTAATTTATTTGCTGGCTTACGTTTGGTACAGAAAGGCAGCAAAGATTAATAAAAAATAACAAGAATTCAAAGCTGCATAGGTGAGAGCCATTTTTGTAATCCTAGAGACGAAACGGAGGAAAGGACACACAGGCAGTGTGGCCGGAGGGAAGTGACTGGGAAATATGGGAAGCCCAGTTCAATAGATCATGGTTTATGCACGTGGTGAACAGCTATAGCCCCATTACATGGAATGTACACCAAGACTTTTTATTTTATATATATATATATTTTTAATATTTTTATTTATTTCCAGGGGAGAGAGAGAGAGACAGCGCGAGCAGGGGAGGGTCAGAGAGAAAGGGAGACACAGACTCTGAAACAGGCTCCAGGCTCTGAGCTGGCAGTCAGCACAGAGCCCGACGCGGGGCTCGAACCCACGAACCGCGAGATCATGACCCAAGCGAAAGTCGGATGCTTAACCGACTAAGCCACCCAGGCGCCCCATTATTTTATATATTTTTAAAAAGTTTTTTTAATGTTTATTTTTGAGAGAGAGCATGAGTGGAGGAGGGGCACAGAGAGAGAGAGACAGAAACAGAGCAAGAGCAGGGAAGGGGCAGAAAGAAAGGGAGAGATAGAATTCAAAGCTGGCTCCAGGCTCCAAGCTGTCAGCACAGAGCCTGACATGGTGCTCAAACCCATGAACTGTGAGATCACAACCTGAGCAGAATTTAGATGCTTAACCAACTGAGCCACCCAACTGCCCCCAAGACTTTATTTTTGAAAGAGAGAGAGAGAGACAGAGCGAGCTGGGGAAGGACAGAGAGCGAGGAACACACAGAATCTGAAGTAGGATCCAGGCTCTGAGCTGTCAGCACAAAGCCCGACATGGGGCTCAAACTCACTGACCTCAAGATCATGACCTGAGCCAAGTCGGGCACTCAACTGACTGAGCCACCCAGACAACCACGAAAAGTTTTTAATCACATAGGAATGCGATCGGTAGGAAACACCAAATGAAAACAAAAGCCACTTTCCATCACCGCAACCATTAACCATCTCCATTCTCCAACCATAACAAAGGTCCCCCTCCCAAATAAAAGCCCGTCTCCTTGAGGGTCACAATTCCTACTCAAATTTAGACAACAATTTATAGTCCCAATCCAGAATCCTGATAAATGCATTCAGATTCATTTATTCATTCCACAAATACTGTGTTCCTACCGTGTACCATGAAGAAGGCAGGCATGTTCCCCGGCCTCCTGAAGCTTCTGGTGTTTGATATATTTATAGAGAATTTTTTTATATTTGGCAAAAGTCATCAGCTCAGTGAGGCCTGCCATGCTCACCCTGATAACATCACAAACCTCCCCTTCCACACCTGGGGCTCCTGAAGACTCTCACCCTCCTACCATTTCTCTTGTTTCCAAAACATGAATCACCTGTAACGTGCAGTAGGATTAGTTCATTTATTATTTATTTCCGTGTCTGAAGGGAAGGAGAAAGTCTCCAGCCTTCAGGGTCGTCCAGCTGGCCTAAGAATTAAATGGACATGAGACCAATTAACTACAAAAAAACCAGAGTTTTACTACATGCTCATGGAGGCCCAATAATGAAATTGAGATCTCAGGAAATGACTGAGGCAGGCAGCTTTCACAACTTTTTAGACTGAGAGACAGTAAATCTGGGAGGAATTTACTGGAGGACAGGACAAAGAAAAGTTTGGGAGCTTCCATTAGTAAAGAATTCTAAGCAGAATTTGGGCTGGGGGAGTAAATGAGTAAAAAGTAACAAGGTTGTTTATTCAGGCTTCTCCACTCTAAATTTCTCATCTCTGGTGAAAAGGATGTGTCTTTATCTCGTGGTGCAGGAAGGGTACCTTTCCCTGGGACAGTTATTTCCTGCTTTCAAGGGGATGGGGAGGGGAGGGGGGTCTGAGTGTCTTCTTGCACAGGCTGTCTCTTAAGAAGCTCTTATTTATGGGGGCACCTGAGTGACTCAGTCAGTTGAGCATCCAACTCTTGGTTTCAGCTCAGGTCATGATCTCATGGTTTGTGAGATCGAGCCCCATGTCAGGCTTGGAGCCGAGCATCAAGCCTGCTTGAGATTCTCTCTATTCCTCTCTCTCTATGTCCCTCCCCTGCTTGTGCTCTCTCTCAAAATATTTAAACTATTTTTAAAGGAAACTTTCATTTATAATAATCAATATGCCACAGTGGCAGATTTGGGGGCAGGCCGACCCGTGGCCCCTACGTGTCTAGTCTGCGTGGTAGAATACTAAGTCTGTGGATTTGCTAAAATCCTTAGATCAGTGCCTAGTCTAGGGTAAGCTCACAAGGATTTGCTCAGTGAGAGACCCAGTCTATAAATACTGGGTCTACTAGGGTGCCTGGGGGGCTCAGCTGTTGAGCATCCAACTTCAGCTCAGGTCATGATCTCTCAGTTCATGAGCTCGAGCCCCAAGTAGGGCTCTGTGATGAAAGCATGGAACCTGGAGCCTGCTTCAAGTTCTGTGTCTCCCTCTCTCTGCCCTTTCCCTTGCTCATGCGTTCTCTCTCTCTCTCAACAACAAACAAACATTAAAAAAAGTAAATACTGGATCTACCATAATTTTCCTAAAACAAAGAGGTCTGTCCCAAAGTTGAAGTCTCCACCCACAGAGACAGAAAGCTGCTTGCCTTTATTAATGAATTATTCCCCACCCCATTGTGCAAGGTTTCAGAGAAGGTTATATCTTCTCTCATTGTCACCCTCAGTTTCTTAGCAAGTCTGTCGGACTTCCAAACTTTTATCCACTCCATCCACTTCTCTCTACCTTCACTCGCCTATCCAAGCTCCCATGCTCTTTTTTAGACCTCTAGACCTGGGCCCCTTGCATTCATTTTGCCCCCTTACAGTTCATTCCTCAGACAGAACAATAGCCATCTTTGAAAAACATGCATGAAATAGATCATGTAACTGCCCTGCTTAAAGCCCTTTAACAGCTGCCCATTACCTTTAGAACAAAGACCAAACTCCTAACGGGCCCACAAGAATCCACCTGGCCCGGTCTTTGGTCACCTCTTAGCTCAGCATTTGACTTGCTTCAACCACCCTTTCTCTGACAGTCCCAGGACGCCCTGGAGGCTCTGGCCTCCCCGAAGCTGGCTCCGCCCATCCCTCCGTCTACAATTCGGACACCACCTCCTCGAGCCTTGTCTGCCATCTTATCAAAAGGGGCCCCAGTGTACCCTCCAGTTCCTCGTCACCTTATTTCCCAGGCTATTTCTCTCATAACTTGCCAGGCTCTGCAATACTCACATACTTACTCATTGTCCCCCTCACTCCCCATTGGAACACAACGTCCTCTGAGAGCTGAGACCACACCTGCTGTGTCACGCTGTAGCCCCAGCATCAGCATTAGTACATGCATGGTAGATATTCTCTGAGCGCATGTCCAGGGCAGGAAGAATAGATAACAATGATGTTGACAGTCTTCGCTGCTGGGATAAAGACACTGTATCTATTATTGCTCTAGAATTTTCTATAGTGAATATGAAACACTTAATAATCATTTTTAATTGAGTTATTTTTAAAAATTATTTATTATATTTTATTTTTTGTTTTAATTTTAATTTTTTTTAATGTTTACTCAGTTTTGAAAGACAGAGACAGAGCATGAGTGGGGGAGGAGCCAATAGAGAAAGAGAGACAGACACAGAATTTGAAGCACGCTCCAGGCTCCGAGCTGTCAGCACAGAGCCTGACGTGGGGCTCGAACCCAAGAACAATGAGATGATGACCTGAGCCAAAGTCGGACGCTCAACTGACTGAGCCACCCAGGTGCGCCAAAGTCCGTTATTTCTAAAGAGTGGGGTGAGGATGGACATGAGACCCATGAGGCCCACGAGAAGCTCTGGTGCTCCCTGCACACCACTTTGCAACGTGGTGATTGCTGACGCCCATCCTGCCCGAGGCGTGTGCTGAGACTGGAAGCCTCCTTCTCTGCATCGAGTATTAACATGTTGCGGTGCAATTAGAATTCTAGGTTAGTGTTCTCGCTGGTGAGTGAAGCTGCAAGTGGGAGATTACCAAATCCCTCGCTCCTGTCCAAGTGGCACTGGATCCAATTACACTTCTCTACATGGGCACGACCAGCCAAAGTTCACGGCAGCCACCGGTGAGTTACAGATTGTGGAAGGGAGGCATTTTGTGGGGGAAGAAGTGGTGGATAGAGGTGCAGGGTGGCAAGGGGTAGAGACGGAGTACCCACAGAACTGGAAGGAATCTTGGAATATCATCTAGAATCATCCGCCCACACATTCTGAAAGCCAGCCCCTCCCAAGCTTTGTCCTGGGGCCGCAGGGAGGAAAATTACTTCCCCTATAAATCGCACTAAGTCTGTCCCAGATGCCTGTGCAAGGATCAGGGTGGAGGCTGGCAGAGCCCGGGAATGGGATGAAAGAATAAAAATTTTTAAATTAATAATAATCCCCATATTGGTGATGTCTGGCCTAGCGTCCCTGTAACTTATAGCGCCCAAAATCCTCTCAGGTAACTTGGTGCCAGGCTGGCCCCATGAGTCTCAAATCTCTAAACATGTCTACACTTCATTGGGCAACTAACCAGGTAGACTGACAATATGGAACTCAGGGGTCAAAAGAAACTGCATTCTAAACTCTAAGGTTATAGATGGGAGAAAATGACCAAGGGGCGCCTGGGTGGCTCAGTCTGTAAAGCGTCCAACTTCAGCTCCGGTCATGATCTCGCAGTGGGTTCGAGCCCCATGTCAGGCTCTGTGCTCACAGTTCAGAGCCTGGAGCCTACTTCAGATTCTGTGTCTCCCTCTCTCTCTGCTCCTTCCCCACTCGTGCTCTGTCTCTCTCAAAAATAAATAAACATAAAAAAAAAAGAAATAAAAAACGACCAAGTGTGCTTCTCAAGAATAAAATGAAAAGCATCTGCTCTCTTCCAAACAACATGAGAACATTCTCGGGTATTAAATATGAAGCATTTCCAGTGTGTCTTAAATCTATGGTGGGCAGGGAGGCGATGATAGAATTCAAATCCCAGATCTCAGGAATTTAGTGCCGCTCTTAGTTTCTGATGAGGAAAGTGATGCTGTAGGGCTGGTCCCACCCTCTGTGTCTCCAACAGCTGTTACCTCCTGCTGATAACCAACATTTGTTCCCATTTGGTGGAAGGAAGACTGAAATCTAGATCAAGGATTTGGCTAGGGTCACCAAGAATCTGGTCAATCAAACTGAGGAGAAGACACCAAACCACTGCATCTCCAGCCCAGAGAATATAACCCTTTCGTCTCATGTGCACTTCCCTGCTTTTAAAAATGATTTCAAGGTTATTGGAACTCCCAGAAGAGAGCAAGCTCAGAGAAGTACAACCTCAACATGAGCAATATGAGATCTAGAAAGTGAAGGGTGTGTGTGGTGTAGGCAGATGCAGAAACCTGGGAATGGCCGCGCCTCACCCCCGCCCTCACCTCCTCCCTCAGAAAAACGCTGTGTTCTCTCCAAACTGCAGGCAAGGGCTTCACCTAATGTTCCTGTGCCCTTTTAGGGACGTTGGTCCCCTGTCCTTCCAGCCCGAGCTGATCCATGGTATCCCAAGTACCCTTGGCTACTCTTCCCTGTTTTTCTCTATAGATCTGAATTCTCTTTCCATCCCAAGCTAACTACACCTGCTTTCACCCACTTATCACCAAGTCAGCCATTGCCATCCTGCTGGTTTTCAATCTTTCTGTAGTTGCTGAATGCCAAAGGCACGTTATTAACTATCCTTAGAGGTCTGGCTCGGACAAGAAGCTTTCTGACCGATTTGTGATGCAAGTTTAGAAATGTTCATATTAGAATGCCAGTGTCGGGGTAGTCCCTCTTCCTCCCTACTTTTGAACTTGACACATTTACATACAGTCTTGGGCCCTGGAGAAATCTCTAGGTCTTTGGCTTTGTTTTCCTAGAGCTCCTTACATAGGAAAAATGTTAACAGCATGTGTTGATCCCTAACAGTTTTCGGTTTTCTGGAGGCCAATGTAACATGATCGCTGTTAAAATGTTCAAACATTATAGACATTGAGTGTAGACAGGGAATATCCAACCTTGGAGACAAGTTTAGCTTAGGGACCAAGTCTACTTTTTGTTTGAATTGGCAACACATTCACCTGGTTCAAAAACCACACAGATAAGAGACATAGTGAAAATGTTCTTATCCTCTCCACCCAGCTAGCTTCTCTCCACCAGGAGACACGTTTGTCAGTTTCTTTTGCATCTTTCCAAGTTTCTTCAGCAAATCCAGGCAAAAACAAATATATAGTTATTCCTTCCCTCCCTTTGACACGTAAGGTAACATACTGTAAGCACTGCTTTGCGCCTTGCTTTTTTATTTCACATAAGAGATATTAAGCAAGTTTTGAATCAGAATGTAAAGAAACCAGAAATAAAAAGCCATGGCATATATGTGCATGCACACACATGCACACATACTCTCTCTCTCTCTCACACACACACTTTTCTTCCTTTTTTTTTTTTTTTTGGTATAACTAAGGATAAATTAATTGAGCCAATCATTGTTCAGTCTACTCTTCTCCATGGGCCTTAGGAAGAAATAGACCAGGGATAAGATCTGATAAGAAGATTCTATTTGATAGATAGTAGCAGAAGGTGGGAATAGGTGAGATATAGGAACCAGAACTTCTCAGGCTCCTTCCTTGCTGGTTCCAAAGATGCAGTGAGATCCAGCTATTTTAGGGACAGCCGAAGCTGGGGATGCCTCTCCTCAGGGGGCTTTCCTACTCTTTGGTTGTCTTTATCAGCAGAAATAAAAATGAGAGCATCCCAGGAGTAGAGAACGGGCTTCATCTCCTTTATTAACTACAATGTCAATATAAATATAAAACTCACCATTGGTCTGAGAGTAAGACTTTCCAACAGTGCAGACAGCCCCAGGGTCCAGAACTGGTGAAGTTCATTCCCCAGCAGGCAGCCAGGCAAGGACTTTTGCTGAGAAGTTCAGCCACGCCTCTGAAAGTAGAATTATCCAAGAAATTCTCTGACCCATTGCTTAAAATTTCTCTCAACACAAACAAAAGCTAAAATTTCATGATGTCAATCATAATCTTCTTTAACTTCTTTTGTGCATGTATGCACATGCACATGCAAACACACACACACTACAGGAACAAGAAAGCAAGTATGTTTTTCAGAGGGACTCAGCCTATTCAAGGGACACTGCATTACTCCCCTTCCTCACAACACAGACAAGATATTTCCTGAAAGGAACACAGAAATCTTCATGTATTTTTTTTTTAATTTTTATTTATTTCTAGGAGAGAGAGAGAGAGACAGCGTGAGCAGGGGAGAGTCAGAGAGAGAGGGGGTCACAGACCGAAACAGGCTCCAGGCTCTGAGCTGGCAGTCAGCACAGAGCCCGACGCGGGGCTCGAACCCACGAACCACGAGATCATGACCTAAGCGAAAGTCAGACGCTTAACTGACTAAGCCACCCAGGTGCCCCTCATGTATTTTGTTTAAGAGCTACAGTCCCAGGCTGTTAAAAAGATCTTACATAATGATGTTAGGGGAACACTGGGAATTTTTCCAAGTCTTCCAAAGTGGCAACTGTAATCACTGCTCAATCAGCAGAACTCAACCCTGGGTGCATATTTCCTGCCTCTTTGGCCACTTCTGTCCCACAGCAAACCATCGGCTCGTGACAGCATTCAACCTTGGGAACAGAAGATACTGAGGACAGTTTGTGACTCCTCTTTCTTCTGTCTTCTTTATGCTCCTTGCTGCCAAGCCCAGAGGTCTTCCCTTCTTTAAATACCTGAGTACTTGACTGGGGAGATACAGGTGTGCTATTTTTCCCTCTCTTAGTCCTTCTAGGCAGCACAGGAAGGATTAACTTTTAAACCCTGTTAAAAAGTAAGCAAGTCAGCAAAGAACTGAAAGCAGAGTTGGAGTCAAAACGAAGAGAAGGCTCAGTAGTATAAATCAAACTGACATTTAAGTATTTGAAAGAAGGGGCGCCTAGGGTGGCTCAGTTGGTTGAGCATCCAACTCTTGATATCGGCTCAAGCCATGATCCCAGGGACGTGGGATCAAGCCCCAAATCAGGATCCACACTGGACTTTAGATTCTTGGTCTCTCTCCCTCTCCCGTTGCCCCCTCCCCTGATTATGTGTGCTTTCTCTCTCTCTGAAATTAAATGGATGAATGAATGAATGAATGCTGAAATGCCCTTTGGATGGCATTGTCTAGCCCCTTTGTTTTATGAGTTTCAGAAGGTAACTCATCCAAGATGGCAGTTAGTAGTGGGAGCAGTAGGCAGATTGCTCTCCTTTGCTCTTCCAAGTCCAATGTTCAAGTCCACTTCCTGTCACTCCTGGATTTCTCAGAAAGGGAAGGCAGTAGCCTAATCCTGCCCTAGTTTATCTCCGAAGGATACCTCTGCACCCTGTAATGGCTGAGCGGCCTGTGCTGACGTGCCAGGCCGTATCTCCAGACTCACTCAATTGCGAATGACAGAAACTCAACCCTGATCAGCTTAGGCAGAGGGGGAAGTGAATCCATTCGTGGAGCCTGGAACCAAACCTCAAGGTGGTGGACAAGGGTGAAGCTTTGCTTCGGGGACAGCCTGGACAGAACCCTCATGTGCTGTAAGGTGTGTATTTGTGTATGTCTTTGTCTCCCGTCTTTGCTTCTCTCTTCATATCATTTCATTCTGTCACATTGGCTTTCTCCTCAGGCCTGAAATCATGGCCAGGGACTGCCTCGTCTTTGCAACAAGAGAAGAGAATCTCTTCCTTTGTTTCTAGTTTGAAAACCACACTGAAAGGGCTCTGGGACCTTTGGGTCGTATACCTACCTATTCCTGCATTCAGGGGTACAAAGGGGTCGGCTTGGTAGCACCCCAAAACTGATCAGAGGTGGGATCAGTTCATCCCACAGCGGGATGGTCTTCACAGAAAAAAGGCAGAGGTCTGGGAAGACAAACACTGGCTAGCCTCTCTCCTTCCCCTCCTTTGCACAGCTCGGCCTGATGACCCCTCATCTCAAATCCTGTCAATACCCTGAATTCTGAGCTGTTTTGCTGATGTGCGCTGTCTCTCAGACGTTCCAGTTCATCACCCATGTGGGCAGGCTCCTCAGTCTGAGGGACTCGCCCAGCAGCAAGCCAAGTTTCAAAAGAAAATCAATGATTAACATTTTACCCTGAGCTAAAGTGCTGGGTGACATTACCAAAGAGAGACTTTTTTTTTTTTAATTTTTAAAATCACTAAATCTTTATTGCTGCGAACTGCCACGCAACCTTAAATGCCTGAACTGTGAAGATCATACGTTGTTGGGGATATACCTCTCATGCAAGAACATTTTATCTTAAGGCTTCAGCAAAAAAATCAGTCTTTCCTGTCCTCCCTGTCCTGGCATCTCAGATTGAACTTTTGAGTTTTATTAGCTTTATTCTTCTGAGCTTGGACAACTTCAAAACAAAAAATGGGGGAAAAATATTTTGCCCTTTTCTTTTGACTGGTAAAAAGGCACAAACTACAGAATTGTTTCTTCTGCAAAAATTTCAATGACTCTTCCATTCCATTTACGATTTTCTTTGCCACAGACATCTTTCAGCCACAGGATTCCAAAGCCTTTCAATGTCTCACTAGCTTCAAATTATATGAACGCCAGCAGCAGCGGACACTCAGTGCTCCTCTCTCTAAAGGAGTGGAGGCTCAGATGTTCTGGGCTGCTCCTGCCCACTGGCCACAATTGATGGCTTCAAGAGTGAAGCCCTGATCCAAGAGGCATTCATCACAAATCTTTCCCAGGATTTGAAAAAAATTGTGGTCAAATACACATAACAAAAAAATCTACCATCTTAACCATTTTTATATGTACAGTTTGGTAGTGGTAAGCACATTCACATTGTTGTGCAAGCAACTCACCAGAACTCTTGCAGCTTTCAAAACTCCAACTCTTCACCTGTTAACTCTCCATTCCCCTCTTCCCTTCCTCTGGGCCCTGGCAGCTGTCATTTGACTTTCTGTCCCTGTGAATATGACTATTGTATGTTGTATTAGAAAAAAACCCAGCCGTCCCCCTGTGTGTCTCCTTAACTCTCACATGACTTCCAATTCACAGAACTTCTGTCACTGGAGGTGTGTGCATTTCCCCCACAAGCTGTTCTGCAACACCAGCTAAGTGTCCCGCAAGTTAACTCACTTCTGACACTCTCTGCCCAGAGTTAGCATCAGACCCCACAAGGTAAGGGCTCAGTCCCTTAAGACATCGTCGGACTTCAATGCCAAGAGGAAGTAGGAGGACCCCAGGTTCCTCAGGTTCCCCACATCTCCTATCTGACTTGGCCACAAACACGAGATTCCCATGACTTCCTCCATGGATTCAATTATTTACTAGAAGAGCTCACAGAACTCAGGGACACTTATTTATACTTATCGGTTTATTAAAGGATATAGTAAAGGATATGGATGAACAACTAGATTTAAAAAATACATAGGGCAGAGGCTGGGCGGGTCCTGAGTTGAGGAGATTCTGTCCCCTGCGTGGCATATATCACCCACCTGGTACCTGGATATGTTCCCCGACCTGGAAGGTTTCAGAACCCCATACTACTGGAACTTCACTGAGGTATCCTCACATAGGCACGATCAATTATTAACTCCATTTCCAGCCTCTCTCCTCTCTCTAGAAAAGGGGGGGAGCAGGCTGAAAACTCCAAGCTCCTAATTATGTCTTGGTCCTTGTGGTGACCAGCCCTCACCCAGGAACTATCCAGAAGTTGACCCAGAGTCACCTTATTAGAACAAGAGATGCTCCTGCAATGCCCTTGTGACTTAGGAAATTATAAGGGTTTTAGGAGCCAGTATATATATTGACATATGTATAAAACAGATGTACTTTCTATTGACAGAGACCAACATATCTGGTTTCTATTATCTCGCATATGTATATACCACATTCTGTCGTTCCATTCATCTACCAATGGACACTTGGGTTGCATCTTCCTTTGGCTACTGTGAATGATGCTATGAACACAGGTGCACAAATAAATATTTGAGATCCAGCTTTTAGTTCTTTGGGGTACATACTCAGAAGTGGAAGTGCTGTATCATAGGGTAGTTCTATTTTTCATTTTTTGAGGAGCCTCCCTACTGTTTTCCATGGTGCCTGCATCATTTCATGTTCCCGCCAATAACGCACAAGGGTTCCAATTTATCCACATCCTCACCCACACTTGTTATTTTCTGGGGTTTGTTTGCCTTTTAGATGAGCCGTCCTAATGGGTGTGAGGTGGTTTTTGCCAGGATGTCTAACCAGACCTGAGGAAGATGATCGTTCTCTCCTATGACAGACGCCATGGAGGTGGGACTCGGGAGTTAACTGTCATATTTTCTTGACCATGTGGAAGAACACAGTCTGTGTTGTTTCTAGGGTGCTCCATAGTCCTACCATTCTCCCCTTCAAAGTTCCGAATCCAAGCGAAACCTCTTCACAGAAGCCCAAGCGGCTGCAGTGGGGACTGAAGTAGCCACATCAGTACTTTTCGAGGTGGACCGCGGACTCTGACTGGAAGTCACGTCCAGGCTATTCTTTCCGTTCCTCTTTCCTCACCAAACGGAACTTATTTACCAGGCGATGCACGGGCAGGCCTGCTGTGTCAGCCGCTGCCCCTCCCCTCCTCACCCCGCCCCCTCCCAGCCCCACAACAGAGGCAGAGAAGGCTCTGGTGAATTTACTGCAGAGAAAGGACAAGATGACAAAGAAGACCACATCCTGCCTGTCCCCAGAAGGAGGAGGCCATGCCTGTGTGAGGAAGAACCCCACTGCCAACCTCAACAGCCAGAAGAAGCCACTCCCTCGTGCTGGGAGAAAGAAAAGGACCTGACAGGGAGAGGAAAGCTTAGTGTCCAGAAGTTCTGAGAAAGCAGACACTCACCTTTATGGTTAGTTGACTTAGGCTGACACATGAAGGGAGGGGGGAAAAGGTCTCTCTCCTTATGTCCCCAATATTTCTAACATTTAGGTTTCTGAACACACAGGACTCAGCACTGCCTAAGTGCATCTATTCTTCCTGAGAAAAAATGCTGAGTGTCCTCAGCCGAGGTGAGGCCGCTCCCTGGGGTTGTCACCATCCGGGGGTGAACCCTCCTGAGGTCAGCCCGGGAAGCTTGAGGGCTCTGAAATGGGTCTCAATGGAGCATTGATTAAATTCCCTCCAGGCTATCCCAACGCTCTAGCCGAAAAATTCCCTCCCCAATCTATTTTCCATCTTAGATTTTTCCCAGGTAGGACATTCAACAGAGCTCACTGGAGATTATGCAATGAATTCAAATGAAGGCGTAAATCTATTCCAAATAATAAATGCCAGCGATATTAAAATGCCCTGATTTGAACTATATGAAATGCCTCACGTTATTAAATTCTCAGGGAGGAATTAAAGTCTAAAAAAAATTAATATCCTTTCTCTGGAAGGTTGAGCTCTAAAGAAATTAAAAATCCACCATTATTTCCCGCCCAGATTCTTCTCGGTTGGGGTCGGTCAGAGGGGTCTCGTTCAGTGAGGGTGGCGGGGGCTGGCTCTTTCCACAGCTGCCTCCACTACAGGACAGTCCTGGCTTCGGGCTCTCCAGGGTGTCACTCCGTTGGCCGGTTGTCCGAGGTCTGTGACTTGTGAACTACCACTCGACCGGGAGAAAACCACCCGCATGGGGGCAGTCCCGCTGCCACGGAGCCTTCCCCACGGCTGGCGGAGCTCAGGGCTGAGCTCAGGGGTTGCCTGAGACGGGAGGGGGAGGGGGAGGGGCGGGGGAGGAGGAGGAGGAGGGGGAGGGGGAAGGGCGGGGCGGGGGGGATGCCGGGACCGTAGCTCTCCTGAGCCGCCTCTCCTCAAAACCTTTATTTATTATTTAAATATTTATTTATTTAAAGTAATTTTTTAAATGCTTATTTATTTTTGAGAGAGAGAGAGACAAAGTGTGAGTGGGGGAGGGGCCGAGAAAGACCGAGACACAGAATCCAAAGCAGGCTCCAGGCTCCGGCTGTCAGCCTAGAGCCCCATGCGGGGCTCGAACCCACGAACCGCAAGATCATGACCTGAGCCGAAGTTGGGCGCTTAACCCACTGAGCCACCCCGGCGCCCCCCCCTCAAAACCTTTAAAAAGGAAACCCACCTCAGAGAAGTATCTCTGCCTGCTTGGAGGTAAGAGAGTCCTCGTTCTAGCAAGCACCTCGTCTCTTCCACGCGGGACTTTGAAGTCCCTGAAGAAATGAAGCTGTTTCTAACTTCTCTCAGAGTCTGTCCTGAAGAAAAGGCCTGTGGTGCTGAAGTCACTGGCAAGGACTGAGGCAGCAGTGTAAGCTTCACAGTCATACAAGGCCAACAACCTTCAAGGCCGATTTCTTTCTTCTTTTTTTAAAGTTTACTTACTTATTTTTGAGGTGGGGGAGGGGCTGACAGAGAGGGAGAGCGAGAATCCCAAGCAGGTTTTGCACTGTCAGTGAGGAGCTTGACATGGTGCTTGAACCCATGAACCCGGAGATCAAGACTGGTGCTCAACAGACTGAGCCACCCAGGTGCCCCTGCAAGGCTGATTCCTGCAAGAAAACACTAGACTTTATCTTATCAGTTGTATTAAAAAAAAATCTAGGCTTTGAAGACGATGGACTTCACTCTGTTTAAGATGACTGATTTCTGGGGCATCTGGGTGGCTCAGTGGGTTGACTGTCTGACTTTGGCTCAGGTTATGATCTTACAGTCTGTGAGTTCCAGCCCCACATGGGTTTGCTGCTGTCAGCATAGAGCCGGCTTCAGACTCCCTGTCCCCCTTTCTCTCTGCCCCTCTCCCACTCATGTGCGTTTTCTCTCTCAAAAATAAGTAAAAATCAAAAAAGGAAGATGATTGATTTCTGCAAAGTTATTTTACTAAAAACATTATAATTAATTTTTTAAAAACAAAAATGAATGGAAAACTATGGTGAAACTTTTTGAGGCATTAGCCAATTTAAACTTATTATCTAGTTGTAAGGTTATTGTATTAACGACATTGTAGAAAGTGATGTAAGCTTAAGTGTCCATAAAGAAAAGGAGACAAAAAAGTCATGTTCCACAGCTTCAAATTTCCCATTCTCACCACTCATCACAAAACATTCTGTGGTTCACTTGACTGTAAGCAGTAGCATGTGCCAGGGTGTGCATGATATAAAGTGTAAAAAGATAATATCTCTGACCCCTTACAGGTTTTCAAGTCTTGGAATGATGTGTGAAAGTGTCTCCTATCTGGTATATACAGTAAGGTGCTCGGTTCATAGGAAAGACTTAGGTGACAGTTTGACTTTGGGATAAAGAAATTAGAGAGGCTATTTAGTAAATTGATTTTAGTGTGTTTTTTAAAATTAAATTTATATTTGACATATAACATTTTGTAAATTTAAGGCATCGAACATGTTGATTTGATACATTTGTATATTATGATTGCCATTGTAGCCGTAACTTAGTACCTCTACCACATCACACAATTATCACTTCTTTTTCGTGGTTAGAATAATTCAGATCTAGTCTCTTAGCAAGTTTGACAGGTTTTAAAAAACTTTTTTTTATAGTTTATTTATTTTTGAGACAGAGACAGAGCACGAGCTGGGGAGGGGCAAAGAGGGAGACACAGAATCTGAAACAGGCTCCATCCAGGCTCTGAGCTGCCAGCACAGAACCCTATGCGGGGCTCAAACCCACGAACCTCGAGATCATGACCTGAGCCTAAGTCTGACGCTTAGCTGACTGAGCCACCCAGGCGCCCCCAAGTTTGATGATTTTGATACATTATTGTTGTCTATATTTACTACACCGTGCGTTCTATGTATATTCTATGTATAGGACTTCATACTCGTTGCAGGTTTATAGCTTTATACAACACCTCTCCTATCCTCTCTCCCCGTTTTAGTGTTTTAACACCATAGTCAAATTTTAGCATTTAAGATACCCACCTGGGATTATCTAGTTTTAAGATTTTGTAAAGTTTTATTTAGTTTTTCTGGTTTAGAGATAAAAGCCTCCTCCACACGTCAAGAACTCTGAGGACTATTTTTTTTTTCATTTTTTAAATTATTATTATTTTTTTTTACAAATAGTTTATTGTCAAGTTGGTTTCCACATAACACCCAGTGCTCATCCCCATAAGTGCCCTCCTCCATGCCCATCTCCCCCCTCCCCCCCCCCACCCATCAGTCCTCAGTTTATTCTCAGCATTCAAGAATCTCTCATGGTTTGCCTCCCTCCCTCTCCCCCACTATTTCCCCCCTTCTTCTCCTCCTTGGTCCTCCGTTAAGTTCCGTTTAATCCTGAGGACTATTTTCTAAGACCTTAAATAAACCAGCTAGTCCTCACTGGTCACTCTGGAACAAAGTTAACAATTATATAATCTATGGGAGGCATACTTATCTAATTCTAAGCTGCCTGGTGGTTGTTTTGGTTTTTGTATTTGAAATTCACACAGGTTTACAATTTATGAACTCTGCTAAGACGACATGTGTATTGAGCCCTTTCAACCTTCCAGTACCTTCTGTGCTTTATGAGCAGCCTCCCATACCAAGCGATTGCCTTAAGTCACAGGGCATCTGCTTTGCTTTTTTAACTCTGACAAAATTATATTTTAGGATTCTGCCATAGATGTGTCAATGTGAGGCTTTAAGGGTAACAAAAGGACTTTTAAAAGGGGAATCTAAGGTAAATTACCTTCAGCCTATTGAGAGGGAAAGAGACAAAGAAAGTTGGGCTTTGGAAGTAATTTACAGAGAGACTTTGACCCGTCCAGTAACAAAGTGAAGGTAGGAAAGCTTTACATTCTCCATGCACAGCAATTTGGTCAGGAGCAGAGCAAATGTTTGAGACATGCTACCCAGCGTTTTCAAACCATAGGTCATGACCCAGTAGTGGATTGTGAAACCTACTTAGTGCATTGCAAACAGAACCTCTTTAAAGGAATGAAACAGAACCGGACATACCAGAGTGTCCCTAGAAGTACTGTAAGAGCAGTTTGATGAAATTTTCCATTCATTACGTATGCACACAAGGCAGGTGTGGGCCAGGACCATTACCTTATACTTTGCACAAAATATCATTTTTATTGTGGGCTGTGGTTAAAAAAAAACAAAACCCAACAAACAGTTTGAATATACTATGTAGGAAGCCATCCAGGGGTACAAAGCTCATTTTCCACGTAGATACTAGGACAGGTTTTGAAAAATGGACGCAGGACATACAGGGTGACCGACCATCCATATATTTGTATTTTCCAAGTTTTGTGTCATGAAGAGAATTTAGAAAATTATTTATCGACCATAAAACATACTTCTTAAAAAACAAAATCAAATAACCTGAAGTGAATGGAGTCAAATATGAAAAGTCCCCTTTCATCCCTCCTCTCCAGCTGCCGTCTGCAGAGTCACCATCAACAGCTTGACGTGTATTATTACTGAATATTTTCTAGGTGCACACAGACACCCATGTGCGCTATGTATATGTAAGCAGGATTTTAGCCATATACGTGTAAACAATGTGCATTAAGAATTATGGTGGAACTTGTTTTTCATATCGGTATGTCTTTAAGATTTTCTTTTTTTAAGTAACTTCTATACCCAACATGGGGCTCAAACTCACAACCCCGTGACCAAGAATTGCACGCTTTACTGGGGTGTCTGGGTGGGACAGTAGGTTAAGTGTTCAACTTCAGCTCAGGTCATGATCTCACGGTCTATGAGTTCGAGCCTCGCGTTGGGCTCAGTGCTGACAGCTCAGGGCCTGGAGCCTGCTTCGGATTCTGTGTCTCCTCTCTCTGCCCCTCCTTTCCCCCACCTCCTGCCATGCTCTGCCTCTCTCTGTCCCTGAAAAATGAATAAACCTTAAAAAAAATTTAACAATTGCACACTCTACTGACTAAGCCATCCAGATGCCCCACGTCAGTAGGTCTTAAAAATACTTCCATGCCCACACTACAAAGCTGCTATTTTATCTGCTGCAGAGTATTGCATGGTAAGAATTGGTAGGTACTAATTTAATAATTTCCACATTTATGTACGATTATGTTGTTTCTAATTTCTTATAATTTTAGAAAATGCTTCAGTACACGTTCTTCTACCTGACTCTTAAGACACTTGCCTGAATATTTCTTTAGGCTGGCTGCTTATAACTATTGTTAAATCAGAGTCTGGGCACAGTTTACATATCATATCACATACAATGATATACAACATCGAATTGTCCATTCAAAAAGCTGTATCAGCTTACATGTCCTTCAACAGTGAGAGTGCTCTTTATGCACATTATCTCCCGCAATAGCTGTTTACCGGTCTTTTCATATCTGCCACTTCAAGGATTGAAAAACAGTATCTCATTTCAATTTTTGATTTCTTATGAAGTTGAATGTTAACTTCTCTTATTTCTGAGAGAGAGAGAGAGAGAGAGAGAGCGAGCAGGGGAGGGTCAGAGAGAGAGGGGGACACAGAATCTGAAGCAGGCTCGAGGCTCTCAGCTAGCTGTCAGCACAGAACCCGACGCGGGGCTCGAACCCACGAACCGTGAGATCATGACACTTAACTGACTGAGCCACCCAGGCGCCCCTAGGTTTATTTTTCTTTACAAAAATATTTATATCTTTTGTCCATTTTTTTGGTCTAGTTTGTAGGTGCTTTATATTAGGGATATTTCACCTTCTCTTATGTTTCACATATTTTCCCAATCCTTTGTCTCCTTTTTGTTTAATTTGCATATATGTTTGATATATTTTAATGGAGTCAAATCAGTTTTTTTCCCTTTTATGGAAATGGGTTTTGAGTCTTCTTTAGGAGGCCCTTCCTCATCCCACAAATTGTTTTCCAATATTTTCTTCTAGTTATTTTTATATTTTAATGTTTAATTCACCTGGATTTTACTTCCTTCCCTTGAAATGAAAGAAGAAAGTGTTTTCCAAGTAATCAGCAATCCCAACATCATTTACTGAATAGTTCAACTCTTCCTTACCTGTTTGTAATGCCATTTTTCAAGTATTAAATTCCCAAATATACACATTATCTTAGATTCTCTGTTTTGTGGCTTTAACCTATTCGACTGTTGCCAGAACCCCATGATTTCATTCACCCTGGCTTCCTGGATTTCAGAATTGTTTTGTGTGTAGTCTTCCAGATGAGCTTTGTAATTAGGTTGTTCCATCCGTTTTTAAAGCTTGGCTTTGATTATATGAAAATGTTCTGAATTTATAAGTTTATTTGGTGGAACGGACATATTTAATGTGTTGCATCTTCTTAGAAATGTGGCATGCCTCTTCATTTTGGCAGTCTCTTTTTTTATCTCTTTCAGCATAGATTTCTTTTTTCATACGGGCCTTAACATTTCTCTGTGGACATTATTTCTACATGAATGGGATCTTTTCCTCCATACATTTCCTAACTGGTTATTGCTGGTGTATAAAAAAGTTTTTGTTTTTGTTTTTTTTAATGTTTACTTTTGAGAGACAGAGCAACAGAGACAGATTGTGAGTGGGGGAGGCGCAGAGAGAGATACACACACAGAATCCGAAGCAGGCTCTGGGCTCTGGGCCATCAGCACAGAACTCAACATGGGGCTTGAACTCACGAACCACGAGGTCATGACCTAAGCTGAAGTCAGACACTTACCCAACTGAGCCACCCAGGTGCCCTTGAAACAGTATTTTATAAAGGCTTTCTGCAAAACTATACCTTCTGTTAGTCAAAAAGAATTTTTTTCTATGTCCCGTTTAATGGTTTTCATCTTGGATTCTATTTAGCCAGAAATCAACGGAGCCACATACACTTTTGTTAGCACCTGCCTAGTATGCTTTTATCTATTTCTTTATAATCCATGATATATTTTTTAGATTTGCTTTTTGTAAATAATGAGCAGTTAGACTTCATGTTTTTACTCAAGCCTAAGGAATTTGAGGATTTAACCTACTCAACATTTATTGTGAAAAAAGCATCTAGTCTTATTTAATACCTTTTACTTGTTTGTCTTCCCTGACTTTTCTTGGATTTTTAAATTACATCCCCCATTCCTGGTAGTTTGGTAGCTATTATTGACTTATATTTGCCTTGCTCTCCTTGTCTTTGCACATGGTAAGTTCACCCTTATCTGCTCTATTAAACTTGAGCATGGTCATGTGACACACTCTGGCCAATGAAATGTGAGAAGTGGCTCGTGTTTGGAAGCTTTCAGCTCCCTGTTGGCTGACTGCATTAGTCTCTTTTTCCTTAGGTTGCAACCAAGAGTATTGTAAATAGTGATGCTTCATCAGCTGACTCCCAGGTTGAGGGTGAGATGGAGTTCACTTTATTTTCCCATATGCATGAATATTTCGACTTTTTCTGACTATAGGCGTCTCATGATTATAAAGGAGAATGGCGGGTCACATGGCATCATCAGTTTCTTTAATGTAAAACCTTTTATGGATTCATTGTTCAGTTTGCTTTGTAATTCTTAAAGAAAAATCTTTTTGTTGCTAAGAAATCTAATACCAAAATCTGTGTCGTCTCATTAATCCCATGAGTATCTGTGTGCTTGTGCAATTAGTCTATGCCTGTTTGTGGATGGCTCTCACTTTTCTTTCATAATTTTTTTCTTTCATCCCTTGGCAGAACTGGAGGGGGAATCTCTCAAAGCTTCTATTTCCTGAATTTAAGCTTCAGCTGAACCCATTCTGTGATCTAGCCAAGTGCTTTTCATAATCGTATTTTTAATTTCCAGAAGGGAAAGATTTCTTTTTCCTAGCATCTTATTCTTCTTTTAATGAAAAACTAATTTTTAAAAATATTTTTATTTTGCACAGAGATTGAGACTGAGCAGGGGAGGGGCAGAGAGAGAGGGAGACAGAGAATCCGAAGCAGGCTCCAGGCTCTCAGCTGTCAGCAGAGCCCAACGCGGGCTCGAACTCACAAACTGTGTGATCATGACCTGAGCCAAAGTCGGACACTCAACCGACTGAGCCACCCAGACGCCCCCCTAGCATTTTATTCTTTAGGGATACCATATCCATATGACTCTCTGAAGATCTTAATCATATTTTTATTTACTTTTATTAAAAAAATTTTAAAACATGTTTTATTTCTTCTTAGGAGACAGAGAGAGAGAGAGAGAGGGAGGGAGGCAGAAATGAGTGTGTGAGGGGCAGAGCAAGACAGTACACAGATTCCAAAGCAGGCTCCAGGTTCTGAGCTGTCAGCACAGAGCCCGACATGGGGCTTGAACCCATGGACCGTGAGATCATGACCTGAGCCAAAGTCGGATGCCCAACCGACTAGCCACCAAGGCGCCTCATTAATCATACTTTTAAATTTCTTCTGTTTCTTCTAGGAACAACCTTCTTAAGCAGGTTAATTTGTTGTAATTTGCAGTCTCCTTTTCTGTTACTGGTTTTCTTCAAATCTGATGATTCTTGGCGTATTTATAGATGTGGACCTAACGCCACAGTTTGAAGTGCTTTTCCTAAGCCAAGTAATTCTGTTTGACTTTCAGTGAACACAAATTCTGATCACAGGTGCCTCTGGTGATGATCAAGGGAGTGGCTGGTCTCCACAGCCAGAGAGAGTGGGTGAGTTGCTCATCTTCAGTTCCTCCTCATAGTCACTTGGGTGACATCACTCTCCAATCTCAGCGTGTCCTGTGCCAGAGCTCCCACTTCAGAGAGCTGATTTCTTAGCCTCAGCCTGGTTCTAAACTCCCCAGTTAGGTGCTTCAAAGATGCACGGAACGGAAGCTTAGCTGTTCTGCTCTTGATAACTAGCTGATCCTTTGATAATGTGCTTTTTATCTTCTAGAAATTCCACATTGTTCATTTTCTGGTTTTCCAACTCTGCTATTAAACTATTTTTGTTTTAATACTTCTCTAATCATCTCAATGAGATTCTGGAAGAGTAAAAGAATGTGTTCAGCCAGCTCTGTTAAATGATTCGCTCTAGCATGTGGTTTATAATCAGAATCTTAAAAAACTTAATCGTCAATCCTATCTTGCCAATCCTCTGAAAATCAAGTGTTATAATCTTGAGATTAGGGATTATTCTATAAATATCCATTTGAAATTAGACGGATCCTTGGATACAGTACCAGATAGACATGAAATAGTAATTTTTGACCAGGAGTAATTATGTGGATTTAGGGCAGGATGACAAACTCTTTGCTACATCATCACATCTGACACTATTTTAAAAACCTCAAAAGGTCCTCTTTGCATAGACTTCATATGCTCTGGCAATCACTCAGTAAATGACACAGAAACTTCTCAGTAAAGAAACATGGCTTGTAACTTTCTCCCAAATGAAAATACTGCCCTTCAGGGAAGTGACCTTGCTTCAGGTGCAGTGTTGGAAGTTTAACATCAAAGTGCTAAAAAGTATTAAACAACAAAACATCCATATTGTTGATTCTTTTTCATTTTTAAAATTTTTAATTTTTTTAGTGTGTTTATTCTTGTGAGAGAGAGAGAGAGAGCGTCCGCAGGGTAGGGGCAGAAAGAGGAGACACAGAATCAGAAGCAGTCTCCAGGCTCTGCGCTGTCAGCACAGAGCCCAACGTGGGGCTCGAACCCACAAACCAGGAGAGCATGACCTGAGCTAAAGTTGGATGCTCAACTAAGCCACCCAGGCACCCCCATATTCTTTTTTAAAAAATTTTTAAAAATGTTTTATTTATTTCTGAGAGAGAGAAAGAGAGAGACACCATGAGCAGGGGAGGGCCAGAGAGAGAGGGCCACAGAATCAGAAACAGGCTCCAGGCTCTGAGCTGTCAGCACAGCACCTGACGCGGGGCTCGAACCCATGAACCATGAGATCATGACCTGAGCTGAATTTGGATGCCCAACTCACTGAGCCACCCAGGCGCCCCTAATTCTTAATGAAATCATCTCAAATGATTACAAAAACACATAAAACATGCAAGAATTTTAAAACTGTAATGTGTATGCATACATTTTTTTTTTTTTTTGAGAGACAGCATGAGCAGGGGAGGGGGAGAGAGAGAGAGAGAGAGAGAGAGAGAATCCTAAGCAGGCTTTGCGCTGTCAACATGGTGTTGGATGTGGGGCTCGGTTTCACAAACCGTGAGATCATGACCTAAGCCAAAGTACGTGTGTCTTTTAAAGATCTGTGGTAAAAGCAAACTGAGGTGATCAGCATAAAACTCATTTAACTTCTACCTCTTCCCTATGCTCTATTCCCCAAACTTGCCAGAATTTATCTCACTTGAAGAGTACAAGTTACTCTTCTGTACTTTGTAGTACGGACTGTATCTCTGTTTTCACCTTACTATATTTCCACGTGTCCCCAATTGTCTACACTACTTATCGTTTTCACTGCGTGTATGTGGGCGAGACACCTCCAATTCACTGAGGGTTCAAATGACTTACACCCTCATCTGCTCACATCTCTTTCTGCCTGTCCTAAGAGCACTCATGCTCCCGGCTCCTGGGATCCCGAGGTACACCTAAGCCGCTCACCCCTCAACATCTTCAGTAGCTCCTTTCTTCGGTTCCTTCCTTTCAACCTATAAACATTTAAGTCACCCTCATTCTAAAAAAATTCTTTTTTGACTCCTTGCTTCCTCTTGTCCAAACTCCTTTAAGGAGGATCCCACACCCACTCTTCACTGTCCCCCGGGGTCAGCCCTGCCCCTCAACTTGTCTCAGTCTGGCTTCACCTGCCACTTCACTGAATTGCCCTCACTAAAGTCGCCAGGGCCCTAACCACCAAATCCAGGGGACACTTACATTGTCTGCAGCAGGACACTGTTACCTATTTCCTCTTCCTTGAAATGGTAGGAACGCTCTCCTCAAAATCCTTTCTCTGCTTAGGACTTAGGATTTTGATAGTCCCCACAGTTTTCTGTGACCTCAACCATTTTCATGATTTTAACTATCGCTCACATGTGCTGACAACAGTCAAATGTGTCTCTTTCCCTGACTTCACATGCATGTCGTTATTTACCTGTCCTCTCCTAAATTCTATAGGTGCTTTGAAACTGAACACATCCAAATCTAAAGTCTTCTCCCCAGTATAGTTCTTCACCCCCTATTTCTAACCTCAAGGACATCACCAGTCAACCTCAGTCACACAAGTGGGAGTCTGGCCTCTGCCTACTTCTTCCTTACCTCTTACAACCAAGGCTTGCTTATTTTGTTTTCTAAATAAAATTCAAATTTATTTCCTCCCTTCATAGATTATCTTATTTCAGACCATTTTTACTCTTGCTGTTGACTAATTCAGAAGTTCCCAAACTGGTGTTTGGTAGAATTGGTTGTTAGATGCTTTTTTTTTTTTTTTTTAAGCCTATTTATTTTTGAGGAGGGGCAGCAACAGGGAGAGAAAGAGAGAATCCTAAGTAGGCTCCGTGCTCTCAGCACAGACCTCGATCTCACGAACCATGAGATCATGACCTGAGCCGAAATCAAGAGTTGGACGCTTAACCAACTGAGCCACCCAGGCGCCCCATTAGACACTCCTTTTAAAAAAGGATTCTATAATCAAATATATTTGAAGAGGGATGTGTACCTTAAGCCTGTTCTGGAAATTCAGAATCACCATTAGCCTCCTGCAGCCCCGAGAAATCATATTGTAGAGAAACCTGCTTAACTTTATTTAAGCCAGGATTTCCCTTACTTTTGTCTATGGAACCCTTTTCATAAAGACAGGGGAGGAAGTTTTTAATTTTTATTTAAAAAAAAAAAAACAATGCTCCTCAGAAGTGTGTGGAATCATCTCTGATCTCTGTGCTTCAACAAACTGATGTTCTACTGAACATCCATGATCTAACATGCAACCCTCAATATGTCATTTCCATTCTTCAACCCTTTTAAGTTTCTTTTTAAAATATTTTATTCATTTTTGAGAGAGAGAGAGAGAGAGTAAATGGGAGAGGGGCAGATAGAGGGGGACATAGGATCTGACGTAGGCTCTGTGCTAAAAGCAGTGAGCCTGATGCCAAGTTCAAACTCATGAACCGTGAGATCATGACTTGAGCCAAAGTCAGACACTTAACCAACTGAGCCACCCAGGTGCCCCCACCCTTCAACCCTTTTATCAGCTATTTCCTGAGAAAGAACCAGCTCCATGTGACATGGCTTATAAGGCTACTGCCTGATGACATTCCACGAACTCTGAAATGCTCATCTGGCATCCCCCGAACATACCACTCTCTCGCTCCTGGTTCTATACTTCTGCCTATGCTGTTCCTTACACCTTGAGTATCCTTTCCCTTCCTCACAGTATTCACCAGTTTCCAACTAGTCCTTCAATGCTCAGCTTAGTTATTACCTCTTTAGATGACCTTTCCAGTTCTTTCTTCTTCCTCAAACATGGGCTACGTTTTCTAAGCAATCCCATCACAGAATGGAAAATGTAGTATTAATGCCTCTACTTGTGTGTCTTCTACTTTCAGTCTACTGTTAGGTAAGGGCCAAGACTACATCTCTTTATTGTTTTCTTCCAATAGCAGTCACTCCATGATTCAAGAACTTAGTAGTAGTGTCGTAGTCCTCTGGGTATCAATCAGGCAAGACCTTCTAGAAGAGACCCGATACTCCAGCTTTTCTCTGATCTTACCTCTCAAGTCACAGTCTGGTTGAACTCAGGACTTATCTACGCATGTTTTACCAGGAAGGCATAATTTAGTCCAGAGACATGCATTCATTTACCCTTACATATTCTGCCTTTATTAAAAAAAATTTTGTTTAATGTTTTATTTATCTTTGAGAGCAAGAAGGACAGAGCATGAGTGGGGGAGGGGCAGAGAGAGAGGGAGACACAGAATCTGAAGCAGGTTCCAGGTTCTGAATTGTCAGCACAGAGCCCAACGCGGGGCTCAAACTCACACACCTCAAGATCATGACCTGAGCCAAAGCTGATCGCTTAACCGACTGAGCCACCCAGGCACCCTGCACATTCTGCCTTTAAAATCCCAACCCAGATGGGGGAGGGGCGCGTATGCTTTCTACTGGTCCCACGGTGCACTTCCAGTGCTCACTGGCTTTTCTCTCCCATGGCCTCCTCAAGCCCTTTCACTCTTAACAAGGTAACAGGACAACAAAGAGATTAAGAGCACCGGTTCTGGTTCAAATCCCAGCTCAACCACTTACTTAAAGCTCTGTAATTTTGAGCAACTCACATTATCTGATTCCTCATCCATAAAATGGTGCCCTACCTTATAATTTATATGATTGCTGTAATCTATAAATATGGTTAAGTACCTTGGTCAGTATTTGCTGCTTTGGTTATTATGATTTAGGTCACACCAATGTCTTCAGGGCAAGTGATTTATAGTATTTCCACATTTAACCACACGTTAAAACTATCCCACTTATTACCTCATCCCTTTCTAGTGCTATTACCCTGCTTCATTAATTTTTTTTCTCCCTCTACAGAATATTCGCTCTGCAAAAGTACAGGTGTTGTTTTGTTCTCCGCTGAAAGCAGAACGCCCAGAACGGTATAGCGTGTGCTAGGCTCTCAGGACACACCTGTTGAATGACTGGTGTACAGTGTCGAAAAGAAAAAATACACCAAAAGTTTCATTACAATGAAAAGACTAGATAAACCTTTCTCTAATGGCTCCCAGTACCATCTTTTAAGACACCATATGCCACAATGAAAATATAAGAAATTTATTACAATTTGGAGGCAAAAACATAATTTCAAAAGATTTAGACCTATGTCAGGCGTGATACACTATGGATGCTTTCTTGAATTTCAAAGTCAGATCCAAGAGTATCACTTTCAGAGTGTTCTAGTAGATTGAGTTTACTTTTAGTTCTCTTCGATGAAAGAGTCACTATTTTACTTTCTTTCTTGACAGAAATGGAATTTTTCAAAGGCTCATTTTTAATTGGTTCGTTAACCAGAGAACCATCTTGCCCGATTCCGTTACTTTTCCAATGTATGGATGAGTCAGAGCAGGAATGCAGGTCGTTTCTGGACTGTTTTTTAGCAGAGTGTTTTTTGGTATATTCACCTGTTTTGGTCAATTTCTCTGAAGAAGGTCTGCTATTTCTGGATAATTCGTCGTCTTTTCTTTGGCTGCCAATTCCAGGTATCACATCTGCTGACGGAGAACACGTTCTAGCAATGAATTCTTCGAAAGATTCCTGCCGCTGCTCACTGGCCAGGGATCCCAGGTTGTCTCTCGAAGTTTCTAAGGGCTCCTGTGTGGAGACGGGGACATGGAAGGAGTCGAGAGGCAAAGGAATTCTAGCATCACTTGTAATTTTCTGAAACTGGAGGGAAAACAAAAGAAGACAAAACAAAAATTCAGTGATGAAAAAGCCATCCATTAAAAAGTAGAGTCCATGACTTTAATGTTACTCTATGATCTTATTATTAAGACAGATAGTTGTTTAATCAAGATTTTAGATCCAGTGTTTTTCTAATTGTATCTTGCCAGGTGATTCCCAACTTAACTTAGCTATATCCAAGACAACGTCTACTTCATTTTCAGACTTTATGGTCTGGGGTAATTATTACCCACTTCCTGTTCCTTCATTAAAAATAATAAAGCTAGAGGGGCGCCTGGGTGGCTCAGTCGGTTAAGCATCTAACTCCGGCTAAGGTCATGATATCATGGTTCATGGGTTCAAGCCCCACGTCGGGCTCTGTGCTGACAGCTCAGAGCCTGGAGCCTGCTTCAGATTCTGTGTCTCCCTGTCTCTCTACCCCTCCTGTGCTCGCGCGCTGTCTCTGTCTCAAAAATGAGTAAACATTAAAAGAATAAGAAAGCCTTATTCCCTAAGAAAATTAATTTCTTCTCTCTCCTCCAGAAACATGTGAGCAGTAGCCAATCTGTGACGGGACTGTGTTCTCAAGCTGTCGATTCCCAAGACTGGCCGAGGCTGGCCGAGATGGGAGATGAAGGCAAGGGAAAGGAAGGCCAGGGGAAAAGCGGACAGGTTTTCCCCTCTCATTCCCGTAACTGGGAGGTTAACCAGAACACCCTGTTTGTTAGTTATGTCTGGATTACTTATTTAAAAAAAATTATCTGTATCAGCACTTGTACCTTCATTAGTGTTCCTTCATTGTTAGCTGTCTGCATACAAATAGAAACCTAGATGAAACATGAATAGAATAGACATTTACACAATTTAAAATTTGGAATATTTACTCTAATGTTTCATTTCTATCTTCACTGAGGACAGTTTGGGCTTAACATCATAAATTTTCAAAAGGCCTCCCCATTTTCTCATTTACAACTGTACAGTAATATGAAATGGGCACAAACTTACTAACTTCAGACTGAGAAAGGGCCCCAAAGAGGCTCGCAGGCGTGTGGATTCCTAGAGACAGATTGTCTTCATTTTCCCTCTGACTCTCTAATTCCCTTTTGCTCATCACTCTCAGGATCACTAAGTTCTGTTTCGTCCACTCACTTGGATGTTCTGCACGTGTCCTAGGGAGTTCTGCTTTGATTCTGGTTTTTCTTCTTCAGGTGCCTTCTTTTCTTCTCTAGGCGGACCACTCATCGTAGAATTCATCTGGGGACGACCCAGTAAATGAAAATCTGACTGATCTATACCAGCCATGGTGGCAAGCTGACCAAGCCTGGACAAGAGGAGAAAAGGAGAAAAAAGCAAAGACTGTTATAATTGCATATGAGCAGCTTAGATTTCCACATACCTACAATCATGAAATATTTCTTAAAAAAATTTTTTTCGGGGTCCCTGGGTAGCTCAGTCAGTTAAGTGTCTGACTTCAGCTCAGGTCATAATCTCTCAGTTCATGAGTTCAACGCCCACATCAGAGTCTGTGCTGACAGCTCAGAGCCTGGAACTTGCTTTCGGATTCTGTGTCTCCCTCTCTCTGCCCCTCCCTGCTCGCGCTCTGTATCCCTCTCCTTCAAAAAGAGATAAACATTGAAAAAAAATAAAAAAATTTTTTTTCAATGTTTATTTATTTTTGAGAGAGAGAGGTGAAAGCTGGGGAGAAGCAGAGAGAGAAAGGCAGAGGATCTGAAGCAGGTTCTGACATGAGGCTCGAACTCACAAACTGTGAGATCATGACCTGAGCCAAAGTCGGACGGCTTAACTGAGTCACCCAGGCGCCCCACTCATGAAATCCTTCTAAAATCTTAAAAGCCAATATCCTATCCCAGAAACAAGCCCCTATTCTCTCCTAAATTCTCAGCCCTTCCAGACCATGCCCTGGGACTCAGATCATCCAGTCCTTGAAGCACTCCTTCCTCCCCCAGCGACGTCCGGCCCACTCCACCACAATGCTTCGGATTCTAGCATGCACCTAGTGCACTGTCCCTCACCTCATCCCCACTTCTTTTCCACCTCTCCCCTCACTCCAAAAACGTGTTTGCTCCTTCCCTCCCCACACCAACCCTTTCACCTACAAAAGATCACTCCATCAAGTTCAATCTCCAATTCGCTCTTTGGATAACTTCTCTTAGCAAAATCGTTCCTGGTTGGAAACGACCGATCTATCTCTGCCCTGCAGACTACTAATGATGGCTTTTATATGTAGGACAAAAATTGCTTTATTTTTTATTTAAGTTAAGAAAACTTTTTTAAACATTAATTTTGAGAGACAGGGACAGAGCATGAGCAGGGAAGGGCAGAGAAAGGGGGAGACACAGAATCTGAAGCAGGCTCCAGGCCCTGAGCTGTCAGCACAGAGCCCAATGCCGGCCTCCAACCCACGAACTGCAAGATCATGACCTGAGCCGAAGCTGGATGCTTAACCAACTGAGCCATGCAGGCGTCCCCCCAAATTGCTTTAATTCAGACTTATTTTACAAGGAAAATGGATAACAGGGAGGAAAATTCCTATGCATTCTGGAATATTTTCAAGTAAAATTACCTTCAATTTAGTCTTTACTAAAACCTATACTTACAAATTAATTTATAGGTGATTCCTTTATAATGAACTCTCTCCACTACCAAAGCAGGTTTACCATTTTGCATTTCTTTGAAAATTTAGGTCCTCATTAAAAAATAAAAACCCACTATCTTACATATAGTTACACCCCAAGTAAAATGATGGAAGCAATGAAAACTGCTCATGCTCCTCAGCAAACCATCATTACAGTTGCAAAGGGAATAATGCAATAGAGAGAAATTAACTAACCCAGCATCTTTAAGGAGATCCAAGAAAGCATGGAACTTCTGAAAAGAATTCTCAATGCTGCGCAAAACACCTTCGTCATCCAGGATCATATTTGTCACGGATTGCGCATGAAGGGCTTCAGACAAAGAATAATTTATATTTCTTAATTGGGCATTTTCATGTTCCAGCTATAAAAGAAGATTGAAAAATGTCTGACATGATTTTCTCGCACTGTCATCAAAAGAAAATAGTTAAACATTTCAAATGTAATTAATTTGTAATTAACCTAACTTTCCACCAGTAAAGACAGAGACCACATCAGATAATAATCAAAATCCAGAAACATCTGATAAAGTTTCCTATATAACACTCAGATGGTATATAAATAAAGTCCTGTTTTAGTCATGATCTTTGAAAAGATCACTTTTCTAACTGCTTATATTCATAACAGAGCCTCATTTTATATTAGAAAGTTAGCTGCTTATGGTTCCATTTAAATTAGAAAGTGGAAGATCGTCTGACTTGAGCAAAGCATATTCCAACTTGGCTGGACGTTAAGGATTAACTTTACTGGGCAAAATATTAAATGCTTAAGTTTAAAAGTCCCAAATCATACCCAACTTATTAACTGTACAATGATCAATATTCTCCTCGGCTTCTTAAAGATATTTCCTCCCTTGAACATTCCCACCCCCTCAACATCTATTCATCTAAAACCATAAGCAAGCCTAACTGTAGTATTTCTCAGAAAGGCCCTTTTGTTCATGATGCACCTTTTACCTTAACAACTGCTCAACATTTACTGAATGAGTAAATGTCCTTCAATCCAACGTATGCACTTGCAAAAATTCTCCCTAAACTCACCTTATGATAATAAAATATATTTACATACAACTTTTTAGCTCATGTCCTACGTCCATGAACATCAGCCTAATGTAATTCTCAGAATATATATTTTTATCTTTCACTGCATTCTTAGCAGTTTTACAATGTTTCATGCTTATTTATTTAAATTATTCAGTTTTCTAATTCACTGATAGTAAACAATCTCATCGTGTCTTTTACATTACTGTAAATACAGTATATGCAAAACTGCTTTCTTTAATTGAAGCATCGGGAACAGAAAATACAGAAAAAGTCACATAAAAGTACACACACACCAACAAAAAAAACCCCTAAGATTTTAACATTTTAAAAACATGTCCTCCAGAATAGAGATCATATGACCACTAAATATAACACAAAGATTCATACGTACAACAGTGTGCAACATGTTACAGTTTCAAAGTTTAAAAACTGCGAGTACATAGCTTCAAATAAAATCAAAATAAAACCAAAACACTCTCAAAAGTATAAGAAAAAACTTGTTTACCTCACTGACTCGTTTATCAGCCTTCAGCCTTATTACTCTTTCCTCCTTTAACTGCTTTAGGCATGCTTCCAGTTTTTCCTAGTGAGAAGCAACAGAGTAAGTATAATACACAATTCAGAGTACAAGATCCAAAAGCCTTTGCAGGTACAGATCTCACCAAGGATTTAGGCGCAGAGCCAGAAGTGAACTCAAGGCTTAAGGATTATAGTCTATTACTTATGATATCATATCATGTTAGTGAAATTAACTGCCAAAATATATCAAATTAGCAATGTTAAACACGTACTTGAGGGGTGCCTCAGCCGATTAAGCGTCCAACACTTGATTTCGCTCGGGTCATGGTCTCACGGTTCATGACATGGAGCTCCATGCCGGTCTCTGTGCTGACAGCAACGGCACCTGCCTGGGATTCTCTCTGTCTCTGTCTGTCTCTCAAAATAAATAAACACTAAAAAAAGTTTAACTTGAATCCCACGCTTTCCAAAATAAATTTGTGGCAGCTCACCATAAAAGGTATATGTGTTTTATATAGTAAGTCAGATATTTATCTTACTTTTTTAAAATTAAGGCTAAGAAAGGAAAATTCTACTTTTAATTATGGGTCCCTTTATAAGAGGAAACCTTAATGACATGGCTAAGCTACCTGAATTATGTAACTGTAGATTCAATGCATTTTTAAAAAAGTAAACACTTTAGGGGCACCTGGGTGGCTCAGTCGGTTACGTGTCTGACTTTGGCCCAGGTCATGATCTCGTGGTTAGTGAGTATGAGGCCCGCATTGGGCTCTGTGCTGACAGCTCAGAGCCTGGAGCCTGCTTCAGGTGCGGTGTCTCCCTCCCTCTCTGCCCCTCCCCCACTCACCCTGTCTCAAAAATACATAAACATTAAAAAAAAATTTTTTTTAAGTAAAAAGTAAACACTTTGAAAACCCTGAGGCAGAGACAAGGGGTGTAGGACACCGAAGACCACATCACTAATTAAGCTGTAGAGCCAAGTTCTGCACTGAGGAGGTTGAGCGCCATGCCTGCCTACAGAGGTGGTGCTCTTTCCTTTCACTAACGTCAATAAAGTAGAATGCACTTGGTAAACTCCCTTTCGGTTTCCAGGAACAAGACAGTCAAGTCCTTGCGGTGGGGGACACTACTTGCAGTTGGCAGAATTCTATGCCCCTCAGATTCCTACCTGTTGAACTACAGCCCTCCCAGCTACTCAAGCAAATGCTAATCTAGGTGCTGCAGCAAGGGCATTTTGCATCTGTAATTCAGGTCCTTCAAATAAGTTGATCTTTAATTGAATTTAAGAGGTTACTTTTGGTGGGGCTGACCTAATCAGGTGGCGCCTTAAAGGTGACTGGGGTCTTGATGTCTGACGCCTTGATTTCAGCTTTATATATTTATTCTAAATATTTATTTATTTTTGAGGAAGGGGAGGGGCAGAGAGAGAGACAGAGACAGAGGATCTGAAGTGGGCTCTGTGCTGACAGCAGACACCACGATGTGAGGCTTGAACCCACGAACCGTGAGATCATGACTGGAGCCAAAATCAAGAGTTGGATGCTCAACTGACTGGGTCACCCAGGTGCTCCTGTAAGACAAAAGGCTAGTTGAGATGTTTGTATATGCAGAGGTGGCTTTTATTTTCTTTAATAAGTTTTTCATTATTTAAAAAAATTTGCTCAATGAACATATGTTTTTACACTCAACATATGTTTAAAAAATAAAAAACTAGCCTACTAACTTCAAATTCTTTTTTTTAATATACATTTATTTATTTTTGAGAGAGACAGAGTATGAACAGGGGAGGGACAGAGAGAAAAGGAGACACAGAATCCGAAGCAGGCTCCAGGCTCTGAGCTGTCAGCACACAGCCTGATGCGGGGCTCGAACCCACAAACTGTGAGATCATGACCTGAGCTGAAGTCGGATGCTCAACCGAATGAGTCACCCAGGCACCTCTCAAATTCTTTAATGGGGACAAAGGAAAAATATTACAGAATTCCTCTTCTTATACTTGTATAATGGTTTTAATATTTAAAATTTTTTTCCCCCAGAACTTCTAAACAAATAAGCCAACAAGAAACTGGTTCCACAGAGATAGCAGACTGAGATACTCCCCTCTCAGGTAGTTCTAGAGTACATCATGTCATTACATGAAATAGTTTCTCCCCCTAGTGGAGGGAATTAGAACATAATGTTAAATTTTCACGAAAAAGTATAGCTTCGTCCTACAAAGTAACTCATGCTCCTTAAAAAAATATGGAAGCAAATAATTAGAAAGTAAAATTGCTTGACATTCTCTTACTTAAATAAGACTAATCATCAGGTTTTGGAGAAATGTGCCTTCTTGTCATCTGCTCTCCTTCCCTTTCTATTCATTGACTAGTGGGATTTTTTTCTGGAACGAAGCTCCCATCATACTGTACTAATAATTTTATGTTCAACTGTTTTTCCATTTACCATCAGATCAATCATTTTTTATCTAATCAGGGGATTCATAACCTTGCTTTTTTTAATGGTCTACAAAACATTCCACTGAGCAGGCTTCTCTGTCCATGTAACCATTCCTTTACATTTAAATTCTTTCCAACTTTTCAGTATTATAAAACTAAGTACCTGTTTTTATGCATGAAGCCTTTCCCCCATATGTAGGAATAATTTTCTGTCAATAAATCCATAAAAATGAGTTTGAGATCAAGGCAAATGAACATTTTTAAGGTTCTGCCATACTGATCTCCAACTGTTTTCCAAAAGATTCCTAACATTTTAGACTGCTTTCAGCAATGTGTCACCTGGTATGCTATCTTCTACTATAACTGGTGGCTTGCTTCCTCACTTTAAAGTGCGAGAAATTTAGGGGCAGGAGGTGTTTTATCCCAGCCCATGTGCCTAGCACTAAGCACACAATAAAAAACTGCTGAATAAGGAACACTTGTGTCACTACAAGATCTATGTGTGTAAAAGACAGAATGTTTTTCTCTAATTGGATAGGTGAAAACTTCCCATTTTCCTTCAATATGCATTGCTTTGCTTATAATTAGCAATTAAATTTCTCTTTTCAATTCCTAGGTGGCTCAGTTGGTTAGGCATCCGACTCTTGATTCTGTCTCAGGTCATGGTCTCATGGTCTGAGATCGAGCCCCGAACTGGATTCCAAGCTGGACATGGAGCCTGCTTGGGATTCTCTTTCTCCTTCTTTCTTTGACCCTTCCCTGCTTAAGTTCACATATGCTCTCTCTAAAAACAAAAAACAAAACAAAGCAAAAAAACAAAACCATTCCGAATCTGTGACTAAAACCTGACTCTTGGCTATATAATGTTGGACAAACATAGTAACTTTGTCTCTATCTTCTCATCTATAAAATGAAGACAGGTTCCCACATCACAGAGTTCTTATGAAGATTATATGAGTAACATGTGCATATGCTAATGAATATATGTGAATGCAAACAGCAGTGAAGGACTGAAAATCAAATATTCTCATCTCACTCACACATCCAGCCCCCTTGAGGCAACCCTTCTTCTTCTTCTTCTTTTTTTTTTTTTTAAGTTTATTTATTTGAGAGAGACAGCAAGCACAGGACTGGGGGTGGGGCAGAGAGAGGGAGAAAGAGAATCCCAAGCAGGCTCTGCACTGTCAGCGCAGAGCCTGATGTGCAGCTTGGACTCACAAACCGTGAGATCATGACCTGAGCCAAAATCAAGAGTTGGATGCTTAACTGACTGAGCCACCTAAGCGCCCCAAGACAACTCTTCTTTAAGTAGGTTTTTAAAAGTAATCTCTACACCCAATGTGGGGCTTGAACTCATAACCCTGAGGTGAAGGGTCACATGCTCCACTGACTGAGCCAGCCAGGCGCCCCTTTAAGCAGGTTTTAACTGTAAAATACGATACACATACTAAAAAGTCCGTAGAACAAAACTGGCAGTGTCACAAATAAAAAGAGAACACTTACTTACGTAACCAGCACTCAAGCTGGCATATACAGCTTGTCAGCATCTCAAAACCCACCACATCCTTTTACCGTAACAAGCACCTTCCCTCCTCCCAGAGTTAAAGGCCGCCCTCATCCCTTACATGCACGCACCCCTAAAATACACTGGTGGTGCCACCTCCTGCCGTCACATAAAGAGAAGCACAGTGTACACAGTCCTCCAGCCAACACTGTTTTTAAAAAGCCAGGGGCTCTGGCTCATGAAATGTTACTACTTTCTGAATACACAGAATTTATTTTCTTAAAGTTTATTTATTTACTTTGAGAGAGGGTGCACTGGTGTGTGAGCAGAGAGAGGGGGGAGAGAAAGAGTCACAAGCAGGCTTCACGCTGCCAGCGCAGAGCCGGATGCGGGGCTCCATCTCCTGAACTGTGAGATCACAACCCAAGTTGGAACCGAGAGCAGGACACTTATGCGACTGAGCTACCCAGGCGCCCCACACCTAATTTAATTTTTAACTCTTAAGGGACACTAGGGTTGTTTTCAGTTGGTGCCAATAACGTGCACGTGTCCTGCTGCACCCGTTATTCTAGTACGCGTACCGAGTGGGTGGGGGAGAGGAAAACTCCTTGGGTCGCGGGGTATTCATACACCTTCAGTTAACAGACAGTGCTACATGCTTTCAAAGGCAGCAGTGTCTGTTTATACACCCATATAAATGTGTACAGGGTGTGAGGTTCCTATTACACTGCAGGGCTAGGGTATCTGTTATTATCAGACATTTCTTTGTTAATGTGATTGGAGTTACATTTCGTATTGGCTTTAGTTCATTTTTTCTCTAGCTACTAATGGGATTGGTCTCTTTCCCATTGTTATTAGCTGTTTTGACTGCCTTTTCTTATAAGGTTTTACCTATTCTGACTTGTAATTCTTTTCCATTTCCAAGTAACAAACTTACATGACTATGCCATGATGAAATTTCAGACACTGTTAACTTCCTGCTTTACTAAACAAGAGGTCAGATCATTTACACTCTTTCCTGTGTCTACTCCTCTCAGTGAGGTCATGGCACCATTACTTTTCCCACTGCTCATGCCCTCTTAACTTGCAGTAAAATACCTAAAAACCTGTATTGTTTATCAACTGTAAACTCAACGCCCCATTTTGGGCAATGAGGACATTCATGCCTTTTCCCCTTCTGTCCATCTCCTGTTTTCCTTCCAAACTTAGCTTTTATGTTGTCAGAGCTGATATTTACACTCTGTTCTACATTTTCTGTTGAGAGATACTACACGACATAGGCACTGGTCCTACTAGGTATCTCGTTTTACTTTTTTTCTCCTGTCGTGCTGTAACTCAATTATCAGGTGAACCACGGTCATTTTTAGACTGTGAAAAAGGAGAGAAGGGAGGCTCAGTCATTAAGCATCTGACTTTGGCTCAGATCATGATCTCATGGTTTGTGAGCTCAAGCCCCACTTTGGGTGAGTCCCACTTCTCTCTCTCACTTCCTCTCGCTCTCTCTGCCCCTTGTGGGATTCTCTCTCTCTCTGCCCCTTGCTCACTTGCACCCTCTCTCTCTCAAAAAACAAAAACAAAAAAACAAACAAACAAAAAAACCCAAACAAACCGAGAGAAGAAAGGTCCCTGGAAACTCATGATTGACTGGCTTCTCTTATGTGTGAAGAGGCAACACTACACAGCAGGTGCCCTAGTTCTCCCCGTTCTTTTTAAAGTAAAAGAATCTCGAGGCGCCTGGGTGGCTTAGTCGGTTAAGCGTCCGACTTTCGCTTAGGTCATGATCTCGCGGTTTGTGGGTTCGAGCCCCGCGTCGGGCTCTGTGCTGACGGCCAGCTCAGAGCCTGGAGCCTGTTTCAGTCTGTGACTCCCTCTCTCTCTGACCCTCCCCTGCTCACACTGTCTCTCTCTCTCTCTCCTAGAAATAAATAAAAACATTAAAAAAAAATTTAAAGTAAAAGAATCTCATTTTAGGAGAATGAGGGCAGGAACAAAAGTTCTCTCTCCCAATTAAGAACTTTCCACAGGCCTTCCTTGTCTCAGTCACATTTCTAACGAACTCCCCCCTCTCTCCCGCACGCACACCTGGGGCTGGAGCTATCTCTGCCTGGGGGACAGGTTCCCCTCGGTTGCAGCCCGTCTCTGTGCATATTCTAGGTTATGGTTTTCCTCTGTTTCTGGTTTCACACTCTTGTACTTGTCTTCTGTCTTTGCAAAATATGTTGAAATCTCTTCTTTTAACTGTTGTGGGTTTTTACAGTCATAAGAATTTTAATACCATCACTTTTTTAAAACTTTTAAATGTTTATTTATTTTTGAGAGAGACAGAGCATGAGCGGGGGAGGGTCAGAGAGAGCGGGAGACACAGAATCTGAAACAGGCTCCAGGCTCTGAGCTGTCAGCACAGAGCCCTGCGCGGGGCTTGAACCCACAAACTGTGAGATCATGACTCGAGTCAAAGTCGGATGCCTAACCGACTGAGCCACTCAGGTGACTCCCTCATCATTTCAATGTGTCTTGTCAAACTGGAGAAGAGCCGAAAGGGTCCTCAACACATCCTGAATCAGCTATTCCCTAACTACAGTTTCTAACCTCCTGTGTCTTCCCCAATGCCCAGAGTCCATTTTGCAAGTACAATCTCCCTAGTCTCTTGGTGCAGGAAATGAACCCATATCTAAAACGACCTTGAATGCAAATGAGATTGTCCAGGGTCGTCTTGTCACTCTGCAACTTGGTACTCAAGTGCTACAAATTGCTCATTTATAAGGTGAAATTGGTAATTTTTTTAAGTTTGAGAGAGAATGTGTGCACACACGTATACCTGTGCATGAGTGGGGGAAGGGTGGGGAGGAGGAATCTCAAGCAGGCTCTGCCCTGTCAGCACAGAGCCTGATGGGTAACCTGATCTTGCAAACCACAAGATCTTGACCTGAGCCAAAATCAAGAGCTAGATGCTTAACCAACTGAGGCATCCAGGCTCCCTGAATGGGGTAATTCTGTATCAACTACACATTCCTCCCACTCTAACACTTCATCATTTTCTTTAAATTTTTTATTAAAATTTTTAAAAAATGTTTTATTTATTTCTGAGAGAGAGAGGAAGAGAGAGAGACAGCATGAGCAGGGGAGGGTCAGAGAGAAAGGGAGATACAGAATCTGAAGCAGGCTCCAGGCTCCAAACTAGCTGTCAGCACAGAGCCTGACGTGGGGCTCGAACCCACAAACCATGAGATCATGACCTGAGCCGAAGTCAGACGCCCAACCGACTGAGCCACCCAGGCGGCCCCACTTCATCATTTTCAAAGTACTTATCTTAATTTGTCTATTTTATTGTCATTAATTTTATTTAAAAAAATAAAAATCTTTTTTAAAAAAATCAAATAGTAATTTCCACTGTCCTACAATAACAAGATAACCGGTTTTAAACCTGTCAAGTTTCACAGTAAAAGAAAACCATATTACATCATTCTTAGAAATTAAATGCAGACTTTGTAGCAGAAAAGACAAGGTCCCTCCCAAATGAGGGTTCCATAATTTACTACAAAGGTCAGCTCTGCATTAAAGTTGAAATAAAATAAATATGGTATTTTGAGAAGCTAATTTGTTATAAAAACCAATTTTTTCTTTCCTGTCCACACAAATGGAAATTGCAGATGAGATTAGAGGTCAGGTTAATTAGGCAATACAATATAACTTCTTGAGTTTTTTTAATTCGGGAAGGGGGACTCTCAACATCCAAATCATCTTTTCAACTTTTTTATTAAAAATGAGGTCATATTTTCCTATTACAAAAAGAAGGGTTCAGCGAGGACTTCCAATTTCCTGATCTGTAAAGTAAGAATATCAAATCAGCTGACTGCATTCATTCAAAAGTCTGTTCCCTTGAGTTTATCTGACCATCATTAAGGTTCTCTCTACAACTAATAGCTGATGGTTCTAAGGAAAGGAAAATATATATTACTGATGACATGTTTTGATTTTCATTTCTCAGAATTCAAACGTCTATCTCTCACCCTGCTCTAAGCTGAGGAACCGCTGAGGGGAAGACAGGACCCATGCGCGAGCTTAGCCAGTGGTGTCATCAGGCTTCCGCCAGATAACCACCACCAGTCTGAAAAATGATCTCTGTATCTTTAAAGTGATAACTCTGTACCTGTAATGCTTCTTGTTTTAAACTGGCTTTTGCAGGCTCTTCTTGAACACTTTCAGAGGAATCGTCGGCGTCTTCAATCTCGGAGGAAGAAGGACTCTCTACTGTCACCGTCACAGGAAAATTCGATTGCTTAGAGAGAGGAGACAAGGTTGTAGAAGAGATAACAAAACCCAGATACCGATATTAAAGGACATGTAACAAAAGTGATCTGAGGTATCAAGTCATTATAAATGTCTTCCGCTGCTCCTTAGTCTAAAACAGGCAACGACAAAATACAGCGACAGTAACTTATTTTTGCTGTTACTGCATAGAATTCTGTTGTTATGATTAATATTTGAAATCACCCATATTATTTTATAAAATTTCGTTCACATAAGCCAAGTGAGGAGCCAGGGTCAATATTTTTCTCAGATCAACTTTACACTGCAGACAAGAAATTTATTCTCCACCATTAGGCACAAAAAGTCTAGAAGAAAATATAGTTTTGGAGGAAAATCCATCAGTAGGGGACTGATAAAGAAGAATTAGAAGAATAATTTGAAAGTCAATGTATCTAATGAATGCCAAACATGAGAATTTTAAAAAATAAATCAGTTATACACACACAAAACCGGTCAAAAACATCTTGTCATCCTTAAGCCATCTTAAGCCAAAACTAGGGTAACAGTAATGTAATTCTCCTGCCAAATTTCAATGCCACTGGAATGCAATTCAACATGATGTTTCCAAACATTTGAAAACTGACCTGGTCACACCCCATAAAGAGTTTACAGATTAAAAGGAGGTGCACTGGGATTCCTAAACTGCACAGAGGACAAGTCACTAGGATATCACTCTGACCACAGGCAGCAAGTCCGCCAGTGCAGGAAAACCCCAATGGTAGAAAGAGGTGTGTGCCCCTTCTTCCGGGCATGCGGGGTGGGGGGGCAGGGCTCACACCCGGGGGCTCTTCCCCCAGTCACATCAGTGTGACTTTATTCAGAGCAGCTACGTAGTCTCCCAGGACAATGGGGAGGAGAACCTGGCGCTCTGAGGGGATGAGCTGGTTTTCAGACCAGGAGACAGCAGGACAGGGGGAGTGTGTGGCGTGGGTGGGTGAGGGAGGGAGAAATGCTCTGAGGCAGCAGGAGCTTTGGGACTGGCCTCTTTATTCTGCTTTCAGGACCCAGAACTTCTATATACAGCCCCCAAATACCATTTCTCAAAAACAGAAGGACATTCTTGAAAATGGCAACTCCATGCATTGGGTCAGGAATGTCAGATCTGTTTCACTGGGTAACAGGTGGCTTGTGAGCTGGAGAAATGGCTTCCCTGTTCACAGGTGAAACCACAAGGGCTCCAGTGTGCGCCATGTCCACACAACTACGCAGTGTCCCTGGGAGAGCATGATGACAAGGTGCATATGGACTTATTTCAGAGAGGGAGATGTTCCCTGTAAGGTTCTGTTCAGTTTATTCTTTTATGTTTTGAGAGGGAGAGAGAGAGACAGGGGAAGGGGGCCGAGGGAGAGAGAGAGGGAGAGAGAGAGGGAGAGAGAGAGGGAGAGAGAGAGGGAGAGAGAGAGAGAGGGAGAGAGAGAGAGAGGGAGAGGGGGGGGGAGAGAGAGAGAGNCAGGCTCCATGCTCAGCTCGGATCCCACGACCCTGGAATCATGACCTGAGCCGAAATCAAGAGTCAGACGCTCAACCGACTGAGCCACCCAGGCGCTCCCATTTAGTTTGAAAAGCAAAGAGAACGCCCTCCCACCTTTCCCACTTCAACTTTCTATATATTGTAAATATGCAAACTACATACCTGCAAGTGATTATAGACATCACGAGTCTTGATTAACGGAAAACCCCTAAGGAGATACCAACAAATTCAGTTACACTTTGATGTGAATACATCACCAGTTAACCTCAGTTAACACAACCTAGTAGTATTATGTACAATAATACTGTCAAGAATACATAGGAATTGCATATTAACATAAGTAAGTTCAAAATAAGGACTGGGGAGGCTCTGCTATGAAGAAAAGTGAACAGAATTTAGCAAACTGACTTGTGACTCTCTGAACCTGAGAGGCGACTCCACTTCCTATGTTCAGGATGGTTGGGATTTCCAATCTAACTTCTTTAACTGATAATCGTTCTCCAATTTACAACTCCGTGTGGTCAGAAGGGACTCGAGATTACTAAATGTCACAAGAAGAAGATACGAAACCACAAAGCTATAAAACTACAGTGCAAGGCTGGGGACTTGGAACTATAGTTTACACAACAATAATTCACATCACCGTTTGTGAAAAGGTGTAGCAGTCAGTTGTCCAATGGAGATTACATTCATCAACATAACGGCTAATTTACCTCACACCTACTTCAAGCCTTAAAATTTAAAATCAATCCTTTGTTTCCCGAAGCAATTGCTCACCCTCAATTTCTTGAACACTACCATGTAAGTTACTTGAAAATACTCTATAGCAAAGTGATACACTCAGCAAGCCTAAAATTATGGTTTAACCATGGAAAGAGATGTCTATATGTTGACGACCAAAATTATCCTGCACAGTTATCTCCAAGTAAGTAAGCAGCTAAAACTAGTTATATCTAGTTTGATTTACTAAATCTGATTCACTAAAGTGAGTTAAGCCAGTTGACCGAATTAGATTAAGTCTAATTCATACTCCCCCATCCATTCTGCACTAAACTATCGCCCACGCCTAAAATGTCTTTTTCCCTATTCCTATAAATCCAAGTTCTTCCTCTTGCACTGTAGGGCCTGGCTCAGTCACAAGTGCCTTTAATGAAACCTTTATGACCTGCACAAGTGGGGATAATTTTATCTCCTCTGGATTCCTTGTTGTGACACTTGAGAAATGACTTTGAAACGATCAGTTATAATTTTTTTTGTTTTGTTTTTCTTCCTGAAAGGACTCATTAGGCAGAAATCACATGGGAGTTACCGCCTTTCGTTCACAGAAACCGCTAGAGACCAACCATGTAATACAAGCTCCAAAATGAAGATCTGTGACGAGACAGGGAATGAAAACACCCTACCGGCTCCTCTTTGCACGTTCTGCTGTGCGCCACGGCAGGAAACCAGACACGCCCGGAGGTAGCGGTTCAGGGGCATAGTACTCTTTACCAAGGCAGTGTTTTCTTCCATTACTTACAGGTTTCTTTGCACCCAATCCTATGTTTGCAAAAGCACGAAAAGAAAAAATCAGGATGCGCTAAAGGGCGACAGAGCAGTCATCACATGTTCACGCTTCTACAAGAATAAACAGGCACCGGGCAACGATGCAAAAGCCATTAATAACAAGACTTTGTAAAAATGTTTTTACATAGGCCTGGTACTGTTTAAATATATACATTCTCTACAGTAACAAGTTATCACTGTAACTAAAATATAAGTACATGAAATGTACAAAACATGCAAAAGTAAATAAAACATATATCCCAGAGAATGAAACGCGCACGATACATTTCTTGTATCACGCAGAAACTTTCAGTTGGCTGACTTTCAGAATAGCTTTGGTATCTCTGAGGTTCCAGGATAAGAGAAACACTGATATATCCGTGATTCCTGCCAGACAGGATCTGAATTAGACCAAAATTTCAATTTAAGATTAATTTTTCTATGTGAAAATGATCAAAGTAATAGCACTGAAAGCTTCTAAAAGGCAGACGAGTCAATGTTACCCTCTGCAAGTCTGCTGACCGTCATGACTTATTTAGTGTCATATAGAAAACAAAAGAAATAAACCCACTGATAAAAGAGCAAGATAAGGAGATATGGCCTAGATGTCAATACTTAGGGGTCAAGTATCCTTATGAAATATTTGGTAACAAAAACTAGACCTACATGCTAATACACTTTATTTAGAATAAACCATATATTGAAATTGACTTACACTGTGTTACTGAAAACAAGTGATATAGATTGGTTATATTCATCCTTCAAATCTATTTCACAATACTACTTTAGCAGCACCAGGAAAGTATGCGAAATAAAGTGTAAGTGGTAATACAGTGTAAATATTTCGTAGGGGGAGGCTTACTGGTAATCACCATGTAACCCTGTATGTTTTCTTGGGATACATTTATTTTTTTTATTTTTTATTTTTTTTAATATTTTTATTTATTTCTAGGAGAGAGAGAGAGAGAGAGAGAAAGACAGCGTAAGCAGGGGAGGGTCAGAGAGAGGAGATACAGACTCTGAAACAGGCTCCAGGCTCTGAGCTGGCAGTCAGCACAGAGCCTGACGCAGGGCTCCAACCCACGAACCGCGAGATCATGACCTAAGCGAAAGTTGGACACTCAACCGACTAAGCCACCCAGGCGCCCCACTCTCGGGATACATTTAAATGCCTCTTAATATATATAGAAATTCCATTCACCTTGTGCTATGTTTGTTTTTTTAACTTATTACTCTCAAGTAAAAAATGTTCACTGTCTATGTGGTTTGTATGTATACGTCTTTCCCCTTACTTTCAGAAACTAATGCAAAGGCCATTTTTAAGTAAAACCCAAAGAATTTATACTTATTAGGAGATTTAAAAAAAAGCTCATAAAAGTTGCTATCTTCTTACTGCACACATAATTACAATATGAATATGACACAACTCACACAATTATTCAACCCCTATACTCACCTGGATCTAACTATATAGCGAGCCACCGATTTGGCTTACCTCTATGTCTCCATATAACTGAGGCAAATATAGAAAAAAGCCCAAGAAATAAAATTACTCTTTAAACAGCTCAGTGAGCTTATAAACTTCAGTCATATTTCCACTTTGTTTAATTATGCTAAGAAAAAAATTTTTAAGTTTTATTCTTGTTTCACAAAGTCCTGTTATATACCTCTACGTATTAAAATTACAGAAATCCAAATATGACACATATACATTTTCTTCCTATAGATAACTCTATTTCCAATATTATATCAAAATACCAAGTTTTTTCTTTTGAGAGAGACAGAGGGAGAGAGAGTGTGCGCCAGCAGAGAAGGGGCAGATGGAGAGGGAGAGAGAGAATCTTAAGCAGGCTCCACAATCAGCATAGAGTCAGACATGGGACTTGATCCTACAACTATGAGATCATGAGCTGAGCCAAAATCAAGAGTCAGACGCTTAACCAACTGAACCACCCAGGCACCCCCAACTTAAGACACTTTTATGAAAAGTTTACATGATGTAAACTTTTAATAATAATATATAATTAGTGTGATATCACAAATCTCAACTTCCTTGTATACACTTTTTGACTGACTACTAAAATATCACTGTTTTGGAATAAAAATTGGTAGAAACCTGTAAGCTTTCTTTTGTTTTAATAAACACTTAATTCCTATCTAATATTTTGTTGAGCAAACAAGTTGACTAATGGAGAATCAAAAACATGTATCTCTTAATGATAAAAAAAGTTATATTTATGAACATGTTTACAATATGATTAAAATTACTTATATATAAGCTACTTCTAATTTTTCATGAATTTATTTATTTTTTTAAGTAGGTTCCATGCTTGGTGTGAGGCTTGAATTCATGACCTTGAGATCAAGAGTTGCATGCTCTACCAACTGAGCCAAACAGGCACCCCAAATTTTTTACTAATTAAAAAGGTAGACAAATCAACTCAATGAAACCTTGTGAACATATTAAAAAGCATAACCATGAGTCATACAGAATTTTAATTTAAGATGAAGTGAAAGGGGGCATGTAGGTGGCTGAGTGGATTATGTGTCCGACTTCAGCTCCGGTCATGGTCTCAGAGTTGGTGAATTTGAGCCCATCGGCTCTGTGCTGACTGTGCAGAGCCTGCTTCAGATCCTCTGTCTCCCTCTCCCTGCCCCTCCTCAGATCATGTGTGTGTGCTCTTTCTCTCTCTCTCAAAAATAAACACTTAAAATTAAAATAAAATGAAGTGAAAATAGAAAAATGGCAAATTATACTTAAGCTACATGGAATCATGTTACAGACAATAGGAGGAGAAAATGAAAATCTTAACAAAGAAATACATTCAAAATAATGAACTTTTTATGGGACATAAAGTTGCTTAACTAAAAAGATGGAAATATTAGCATCTTTTTTTAAAAGTTATTTCTACATTCTATAAATTCGCATAATCTCTATAAAATATTTACAATCTTTCTAATCTGCATGCAGTCAATATTGCTTATTACCTTCAATGTCATTCAATGAGAAGAGATTTCATTTTAGCACCCTGAACACATAGCAGGTGTAAACACTAGTAGTGCTAAAAAGCCAGGCTAGAAGGAGTTACCGATTCTAATAGTAGCTTTCCCTTTTCGACCACTTCCCAGAACTATAGTTCTCTTTTTCTGTCTAGCAGTTTTGAATGGTTCCTTCACTGATGGAGAAGTGATCCACTGGTACTGGAAGAGAAATAACAAATACGCATTTCAGTTACAGGTAATTTATGAGGTTTGATCTCAACTGGAAGTTCAGATATTTTAAGTTAATAAAAGGTTTGGAATCTGCATATCTGGGACCCCATATTAAAGAATCACACAATTTTTTCAAAAACAGAAAGCCGTATGATTTGACATTTTGATTTAAGATGGCAGAAAAATGCCTTGATAGTTTTATTAAGGGGGGAAAAAAGAAAAACATGCAATTAAAGAAAAATTCTTCCTAGAGAACCACTACATGGTACCTCTGACTTGGCACTCCTTCCATTCTGGAGAACTTTCTTAATAACTGCTTTCATCACAGAGTGATCTGAAATAAAGTAAAACTGAAATTACAGTAATTGCTTCCCAATGAGCGGCTATCCCCATTTAAAAACAAAAGCCAATAAATCACTGCTTTTCACATAAAAGTAAATATAAAACCCACATTGTGTAATTACAGACCTATTTCCCCCTTTGAGTATTCTAATTTCTTCCTCAAAAACCGAAGATAAAAGTATGCCTTCTCCCTTAATGTCCCCAATGATTTCTATGTTGCCAGCAGTGAGATAAAGTCTAGATACTTTGTATCTTAAAGTGGCTTTGATACCTCTGGATAAAAAGCAGAGAGTCTAGGCGCCTTCCAAATGCTTAGATACATACATAACAGGCACCTAAACCATCAAACCAAAGTCCTGATGGTCTCTCAAAGTTGCCCCTGTCCGCAACCCCCCTTTTTCAGTGAATGGTACCAACCTGTTGCACACATAATCATCTAGGACTTGCTCATTACTATTTTCTTCATACCCCATACCTGATCTGTCCCTAAGTCTTATTAGTTACACCCTCAAAACACAACCTGAATTCAACTGCTTCACCAGCTGCAAACTTCCACCTTAAGCTAAGCCATAAACAGCCCTTAGTTGGACTCCTGACTGGAGTGATAGTCTCCTGACTGGTCTCCCCACTTCCCTTCTCTATTCCCGGGCCAATCCTAAGTCCATTCTTTACACCGGGGTCATCTTACTGAAACGTTATTCAGTTCAAGCCTTTCCCACTTCAAAGCCCTCTGCTAACACAGAACAATCTATGTCCTTAGTCTGGCTTTCCAAGACTTTATTTATAAGATCACATGCTTGGCCACCAACGTGACCTCACTGCACACCATGCTCTCCTTCACCCAGTGCTCCGGCCAGGGCGGCCTCCGTGCTTTTCCCTAATACTCCACCTACCCTGCCACCTACGCACCTGCACACACAGCCTCCTGGTCCTGGGACGTGCTTTCTCCAGGTCTCCCATGCCTTACCACTTGTCACTCGGCTGTCCCCTCAGAGGTCATTTCTCCAGTGAAGCTATCCCCCGACAAATCTAATACAGTCCTACTGCCCCATTCAATGTCCTCACATTAAGGTGTGTTTGCACTTCCTGCTATCTAAAAGTACACTACTTATCTGCTGGCTCGTGTCCACCTGAACTCCTCCACTGAAACCTAAGCTGCATGAAGGCAAGACTTTTGTCTATCTGATTCACTGCCACATCTCTAGCACCTAAAACCTCTGTCTGGAGCACAGAAAGGATTCAGCCCCTACTCAGAAACTTAGAAATGAATGAAATGCTCTTTCCAAGAATGCAAACGTCCCACAAGGAGGAAATAGCTCTCTTGGTGGAAGCAGGTTCATTATCTAGATTCATGTCTATACACAGTGGCAGGCAAGAGCAATTTACAAGTTTCAATTGATTTTAATTAGTAAATTATCTGCTAAAACCACAAGGGAAGTACAGGATTAGAAAAAGTATGACATTAGGAAAGTAAACACATTAAATTTTAATGTTTTTGTTGTGTTTTTTTTCTTGAGAGAGAGAGAGAGAGAGAGAGAGAGAGAGCGTGAGCAGAGGAGGGTAAGAAAGAGGAAGAGACACCGAATCCGAAACAGGCTCCAGGCTCCGAGCTGTCAGCACAGAACCCGGTGCAGGGCTTGAACCCATGAACTGCGAGATCATGACCTGAGCCGAAGTCGGACGCTTAACCGAATGAGCCCTCCAGGTGCCCCAAAACACATAAAATTTAAAAAACTGTCAATACATGAAGAAATTCTTTGTTTGGCCATTTGTTGTAATCAATTAAAGATGTGACTTACCAACAAGTGGATTTTTCCTTATATCCAGAATGACCAGAGTTCTGTTGGTTTCCAGGGCCTTTAGTAAAGCCTTTGCTCCTTCATTGGTGAGGCCACATTGCTGCAGGTCAAGTGCTTTTGATGAAAGATAAAAGGTCACTTGCCAACTCTCTACAGATTTAACACACAGTCAACTCTCATGTATTCCTGTGTGTAAGATTTCTGTACAAGCCTAATCACGGCAGGTACAGGCACACATAATACAAAGTACACACATAACACAAAATCCAATAAAAAATTCTTTGATGTGCCCCAATTATCCTGCCCATAGTACCAATAAATCACCCAACATATTCTAAGATTACATGGTTGAAGAATGACTGTAAACAGTCTATGAGTGAAAAACACCCCAAAAGGAATCCCAGTTCATAATCAGCAAGAATGCTCGTGGCAGTGGGCCTCAGCTGCAAAGACTAGTGGAGTTCAGCAACGGCACTGCATTCTTCTGATATGGTCTTGAGCTCCAAATCATTTTTGAAATGAGTTGAAAGGAAAAAGCCAAATAGAGGATATGTGATAAGGGTTAGTTTTAGAACAAAAGAGACAAAGAAAGATGTCTCAGAGGATGTAAGTAATAGCAAATCCAAAGAATGGGTGAATAGGGAATATATGCTAAGAACTTATCAAGAAGGAATGATAGTCAAGAAGACTTTCTTTAAAAGGTCAAAGAACAGAGCAAGTGATCAGGAACACTAGTAGTTCATTTAAACCAAAGGGATCATCACAAAAGCACAGGTATACAAAACATTACGTAGAAGGAAGCTATCATACGAGCCCTTCTCTAAAAATCATTAAAGCGTAAACCATTACATCAAAGTAACTGGAGGCTTGTAAAACTGCATGACACAAAGAAATGAGCCAGATACACAGAAATGATATGATGCAACCCTTACAATCTCTTACTACAGAAGGGACAGAGGATACAATTCACCAACGAGGCAAATTAATAAAAACTGTTAATTGTCACTACTATATAAAGTGAATACAAATTAAAACAATAAAATGGATTGTCCTATTGGATTAGGTCAAGATCATACAAACAAAAACCTTTAAAATGTGCATGCCCTTTTGACCCAGCAACTCCCTAAGAATTTCACCAAATGATAAACAATGTAGGCCAGGGTGTGCATGAGAGTACTGTTTTTAGGTGAAAAACTGGAAAGAACTAATCTTTCTGGCAAGAAGGAATAAGCTGAGTGAACTATGGCATATTCATACAATGGAACTCTGAACAGTCACTAAAAAATGATGTGGTAGATATAAATTTATTGACTCATTGAGTATCTCATACTATATTCAATGAAAAAAAGTTATAAAATTTGGATTAATTCTACCTGCATAAAAGAGGGAGGGCTACTAACTTTTGCAGTTTTATAGTTTTTAAGTGACCCAAGCCAGTGCTTGTAGAAGGTAGAGGCCTCATATAAGCTGTTAAGGTGGATTATAAATGGGCACAGAATTTCTGCATGGTAATTTGGCAACATGCCATAAATGTCTTAAAAATGTCATGTTATGAGCTCATTCCACTTTTAGTAACTTAATATATACAAGTAATACCAATGGATACAGAGACCTGGGAACAAAGTGTTCACCACACATTGTTTCTGACAGGGAAAAGCACAAACTGTCAAGTCTAATTGCAAAGAATGATCACACTGTTGCACATCAATATGATGGAGCACCAGAGGGTACATCATTAATTAAAAGAGCATAAATTAGTAAGTATGCTATGAGTCCACTTTTTTAGTCTCTCAAGTATACGAGTATATTTGTAGAAAAATAAAACCCAGAAAGTACACCAAAAATGAACGTGATTGCATCTGAGTATTAGGATTATGGGTAATTGTGTTTTCTTATTACTCTGTATTTCCTATAAAGAATATATGCAATTCTTTGAAAAGCTTTAAAGCATAAAAGGTATTGGAAAAATAAGGCTTTGAAAAAAATCCTATGACAACAGTCATAAGATCATGTCAAAAGCTAAACACAGTTAGCATTTAAAAATTCAATATTTTGCATTTTAGAATTTACCTCTAAGCCATAAATCATCACTGAGAGATTCTGCAAAAGCACTTGCGCCAAGGTCACCAATGAGCGTGTTGCAATTCAAAGTGATTCGCCTCAAACCAGCCATACAGTCCAGGTCAGGTCTCCTATAACGAAGACTCTCAGCCCACGTTTCTTCGTGCCTTCTCATGGTCTGATACTTCAAAGGTTTAAGAAGATGAAATTAAGATGTTTGAATAAGGGAATGGGGGAGGCCTTACTAGGATGGCTTATCATGTCATCGTCAAAGCAAAAGATTTACCAGTCGACTCTAGTTCAGGGGTCCAGTGACCCAGATTCTAGTTTGGTGGTGATTAGTTAGATTCTAGCCATTGGGTGACCTGTAGCTGATTAGTTATATAAACTATGACAATCAATTACATTCTATAAATTTTATTTTCCTTGTCTCCAAGTCAGGGAATTAGTTCTAAATTCTGTTATTGCCTAGGTTCTGAGTTCTTTCATTCTGTTCTCCAGTGGTCTCCATAAGCCTGATTGCCCAGCCTGCAAGGAAACTTTCTGCAACATGTATCTTATTTATTGAAAAATTATACACAGGGAGTTCTGTCCATATATTCTATGCACATTATAAACTCCCGAGGTATTTTTTAGATGATACAAAAATAAATATAGAGGTTCTAATATTTTCTTTTCCGAACCCAATGGATCTTGCTTACTACTTTAGGGTATGAACACCAACTTCAGAGGCCTGCAATATGCAAAGGCAGTTTGACATGCTTTAGGAAATTGATGGTTTGATTTTTAACCAGAGATAAGGTCATAAAGACATATTCATTTCTATATACTCATAAGATAAAATGTGGTAACAGGGAACACTGACTTTAAAAGAAATCAATCTTGGGGCACCTGGGTGGCTCAGTCAGATGAGCGTCCTACTATGGTTCAGGTCATGATCTCGCGGATCATGAGTTCAAGCCTCTGAGATGTCAGCACAGAGCCTGGAGCCTGCTTCGGATTCTGTCTCTCCCTCCTTCCCCGCTCCTCCCCCGCTTGCGCTTTCTCTCTCTCTCTCTCACTTTCAAAAATAAACATTAAAAACATAAAAAAGAAAGAAAGAAAGAAAGCAATCTTATTACAATGCTCAAACATCAAAAGTCTCAAAGTTCCTATGACGCTCTATGATGGAAAATTACTGGTACTGTTTTCCTATTAACAATAACTTATAAAAGCAACAAGTGGGAATCAGAGCAAAGCATTTACATGCTGCTTATTATGTTCCAGGCACTATTTTATACAAATTAGTTCATTAAATACAAAGCACAGAGGCAAAGTAATTTGTCCATGGTCACAAGCTATGAAATCGGAGAGCTGGCATCTGAACCAAGGCTATTTGTTTTCAGAATCCACGCTCTTGACTGTGGTTTTCTATATCCTGGGTCAATGGACTCACTCTGTACAGGCCCAAAGGTAAAATATTCAGCCTTGAGCCATACAGTTTCTGTTGCAACTACTCAGCCCCACTGAAAACTAGGGTAGGATGAAAACAGCCACAGTCACTCTATAAGCAAATGGGTGTGGCTACGTTCTAAACAACTATTTATCACAGGTGATGGGCTGTCTTCAATAACTCAAAATACATGACGGGATTGTTTACGATGTATTATATATGAATTTCTTATTTCTAGGATTAAGTGAACTACCTTCACTAAATGGCAAAACACAGACTGAAAACTGGTTGTATTCTTTCAACAAAACCAAAACTGCAATCACATGTTATCGAAAGACAAAAACAATAACAATAAAAAAAAAAAACAACACCTGCCATCTTGAATTAAAATGTGTTTCAATTACATAATATGTTTTGATGAAAGTTTAAACATACAGTCACCTTTAAGATCTTGGCCATGTGATCTGCTCCCTCCCACGTCAGATTACAGCCTGTGAAGTTTACTGTCTTAAGAGTGAGAGAGTTCTTTATACCTTGACAAATAACTAAAAGAGAAAAAAAAAAAAACAAAACACACATACAATAAGCTGAAGGGCCTATACAGTCTGGTTGATCCTGACATTTTTGCTGTTCCTGAGTCTATGGGAGGTTTATACCTATATTCTTAAATTCATTATCTACAGTCTTCCCAGGCAATGATGAATTGATAGATTCTAAAATATGTTAGCAACAGGGGTGCCTGGGTGGCTCAGTCAGTTAAGCATCCGACTTCAGTTCAGGTCATGATCTCACAGTTCATGGGTTCGAGCCCCGCATGGGGCTCTGGGCTAACAGCTCAGAGGCTGGAGCCTGCCTCGGAGTCTGTGTCTCTGTCTCTTCCTGCGCTCTTGCTCATGATCTATCTCTGTCTCTCAAGAACAAATGTTAAAAAATTTTAAAATATGTCAGCAACGAAATGTTATTCCAGTTTATAGCAATAGTTTAATTCTATTTCGATGCTAAAAATGAATACTCCAAACACTGAAAACTTTGTTCCCAAAGGTACTATATACCTTTTGGGACATATGAAAGAAAAATCTAAAAAGTCTAAGACCCTTCCTAGTTTCATTTCCAGTGATATAACCCAAACTCAGTTATCAATCAATTTATTTTTTTTAGTTATCAATCAATTTAAATGTCATCTATAAACCCAGAGTTTTATTAAGTGCTGTGAAATATACTAGAGCAATATAAGACAGAAGATGTCAAATTCTCAGTTCCTTCAAATTAAAATACAGCCTTCCTTAACACCCCAGACTCTACTGGCCACAGTGAACACACACCAAGTCTTCAGGACCTCAATCAATAATCCCCTTCTCTGTGATTATTTCCATGATATGCCCCCACCAACGCCGCTGAGTTTGCTGACCTTTGCATATGTTCCCTATTTTAGTACATAACATACTGCATTATATAATTAGGATTGCATTTAGATGTTTTAACTATTTAAAGATAATCACTTTTTGTGTTTATATATGGCTATTTCCCTTCTCATAATATTTCTTGAAAAGAAAAAGGTGAACAAACACAAAAATCACAGACCAGTATATATTTGTGTGGCTTGTGGTTTAACATAATCTTAAGTAGACTTGGTTCAGAGGGTATGTAGCATGACAGACTTGGCGTACAAGTGAGATGAGACCATGGTTTGAATAGGCACAAGAGACAATCCAGGTAGAGCAGCATCAAGAAAAGGTACAGATGGCAATTAACATGCGTGCAGGCAAACATGAGATCAGTCTGGCAGGAGGAGACTTAAACAAGATTGCAACTTACTCTCTAAACCTCCATCTCCAATTGGACAATTTGCGAGAGACAGGTGCACCAAAGTAGCCGATTTATTCAATCCCTTTAAGGTGGAGAAAAAGTTACAAATGTTATAGGCTCAGTTTACCCTCTAAAGCAAATATCCAATGTTCGCAGGAGACATTGGAGACGGCTTACCTTCATCAAAATAGTTAAATCTCTCTCTCTCAGAACTAGTCCATTTAGCTCTAGGTTCTTCAGAGCGCTTGATATACTTAAACAGCATTTGAGAGCTTTACATAACTGGAAAGTCACATCTTTGCTTCTTATTGCAGGAACACGACTTCGGCAAACTTTATTCCTGTCAGAACCTAAAGCAAAAATTATGGTAAGACATGTATTATCATTAGAAAGTATCTACTCTGTGCCAAGATACAGAAATGAATCCTGGTCTTAAAGTCCGCTCTGAAGGACATATGTAAACTCAAAACGTCAACCACGTGAGTTACAGAAACATAAACTACGTGCATGCAGGTTCTGTGAAAGCAAAAATTTATATCTAAGTGATGGCTTCAAGATAATGCTGAAGTTGAATCTAGAAAGAAGAGAATGACCACATAAAGTCTGAGTGGAAGGTGCATTAACCCTGTGCAAAGACGTCCAAGCCTGACACCTGGTGGCCACAGAAAATACTGCAGGTGGGGACATCAAAAGGCCAGGGTGTAAGGGGGAGGAGACAGAAATTACAATGGAGAGGTTGGCCCAAACCAGCCTAGGATAAAGAGCCCATGGCTTTTACCTCATAGGTGATGAGGACTGGGGCTGCCAGGGGCACAGTAAGGGTGCCTCTGCAGTTAGAAAAATGTACCTAAATCAGATAGATTAGACAAAGCACCCCTTCCACAGGGCCAACTAGCCCCTTGGGTTTTTAGTAAGAGCACAGTTCAGATTCCATGCTTCTGCATCGAACACAAGCTGTGCAGCCAATACCCATGGATCCTGTGCTGCTGAGCCATTATAAGCATTAAAATTTTTTTTCTTATTTTTATTTAGCTTTCTGCCCGTGGACGCCGCCGAGTAAGCATCGATAAAGTCTCCCCTCCCACCGCTGTCATGTCTAAGTCAGAGTCTCCCAAAGAGCCTGAACAGCTGCGGAAGCTTTTCATCGGAGGTTTGAGCTTTGAAACAACCGATGAGAGTCTGAGGAGCCATTTTGAGCAATGGGGAACGCTTACGGACTGTGTGGTAATGAGAGATCCAAACACCAAGCGCTCCAGAGGCTTTGGGTTTGTCACCTATGCCACTGTGGAGGAGGTGGATGCGGCCATGAATGCAAGGCCACACAAGGTGGATGGAAGAGTTGTAGAACCAAAGAGGGCTGTCTCGAGAGAAGATTCTCAAAGACCTGGTGCCCACCTAACTGTGAAAAAGATTTTTGTTGGTGGCATTAAAGAAGACACTGAAGAACATCATCTAAGAGATTATTTTGAACAGTATGGGAAAATTGAAGTGATCGAAATCATGACTGACCGAGGCAGTGGCAAAAAGAGAGGCTTTGCTTTTGTAACATTTGATGACCATGACTCTGTAGACAAGATTGTTATTCAAAAATACCATACTGTGAACGGCCACAACTGTGAAGTAAGGAAGGCTCTGTCTAAACAAGAGATGGCTAGTGCTTCCTCCAGCCAAAGAGGTCGAAGTGGTTCTGGAAACTTCGGTGGTGGTCGTGGAGGTGGTTTTGGTGGGAATGACAACTTTGGTCGTGGAGGAAACTTCAGTGGGCGTGGTGGCTTTGGTGGCAGTCGAGGTGGTGGTGGATATGGTGGCAGTGGGGATGGCTATACCGGATTTGGTAATGATGGAAGCAACTTTGGAGGTGGTGGAAGCTATAATGATTTTGGCAATTACAACAATCAGTCTTCAAATTTTGGACCCATGAAAGGAGGAAATTTTGGAGGCAGAAGCTCTGGCCCCTATGGTGGTGGAGGCCAATACTTTGCCAAACCACGAAACCAAGGTGGCTATGGTGGTTCCAGCAGCAGCAGTAGCTATGGCAGTGGCAGAAGGTTTTAATTACTGCCAGGAAACAAAGCTTAGCAGGAGAGGAGAGCCAGAGAAGTGACAGGGAAGCTACAGGTTACAACAGATTTGTGAACTCAGCCAAGCACAGTGGTGGCAGGGCCTAGCTGCTACAAAGAAGACATGTTTTAGACAATACTCATGTGTATGGGCAAAAAACTCGAGGACTGTATTTGTGACTAATTGTATAACAGGTTATTTTAGTTTCTGTTCTGTGGAAAGTGTAAAGCATTCCAACAAAGGGTTTTAATGTAGATTTTTTTTTTTTTTTTTACCCATGCTGTTGATTGCTAAATGTAATAGTCTGATCATGACGCTGAATAAATGTGTCTTTTTTTAAAAAAAAAAATTTTTTTATTTATTTTTGAGAGACATAGCATGAGTGGGGGAGAGGCACAGAGAGAGACACACACACACACACACACACACACACACACACACACAATCTGAAGCAGGCTCTAGGCTCTGAGCTGTCACCACAAAAATGCGGGGCTCAAACTCCCGAACCACGAGATCATGACCTGAGCTGAAGTCTGAAGCTCAACCTACTGAGCCACCCAGGCGCTCCACCATTACAAGCATTATTTTAAGGACACATTTTCATTTTAGAAGATCACTGAAGCCCAGTAGGCAGATTAGCAGAGAGAAACTGAGCTCAGGGGCAGCAACAATCACCTAGAAGCTGGTGAGAATAAACAAACAGACTGAGGAGGACAAAATTTATAGGCGGGACCCATGGCATGCAAGAGAAAACAAAGGTTCGGTGAAGGAATTCTGAAGAGAATGGTCTCTGGGATACATTTTTCATACACTTGATGTGAAGTACGGGGTAAGATTAAGTACAATGACCTTGACTTTGAAATACCTTCAAACTGTAATTTCTACCCATATCTAAGTTATTACTTTGGTTAAGTCAAGTCCCTTTAGAGGTACAGAACAGTTTCTAAACCTGAATAAGACGTAGAGAATAATCTGACTTCTGTTTGCCAGGGGATAAACTGAAATGTCCTCGCAGAAGAGATAACAGGTGACATGAAATCCAGAAGCTTGAAAAGGGCCAGGCACATGACGAGGGTTCAGATTTTTAAAAAAAGAATCAGTAGCTATTTCGTCTCCTGAATCTTCATACCTTCCCTGTGTGCTGGCTACTTTGCCTTGGCTTGTAAACATACTCAAATGTGTCCATTTAAAAATCATCTTTTAGAGGTAGGATTTTCTGGATCTTCTTTGTGGGCTACCTTAGTTTCTCCTCTGCCTTCAAACACCCCCCCATGGAGCCCATATCTGCACCTGGGGCCCAGAGCTGTGTAGCACACACATCTGGATGCCCCACAGGGCCCCCTGAAAGCATTAAGGATGAAGTGAGATCTTCTCCCTGACCCCAGACCCCAATCCCCTCCTGCTGTGTTGTGTCTCACAGAAGGGGGCTCCTATAAATTGTCACCCAAGCTTGCTGTTCCCCTCCTTTCTGACTGGTCACCAGGCCCCATCCATTTGTCTCTTTGATCTCTGAAATCCAGTCAGTCCTCTCTACACCTTAATTTGGTCTCTCAGATTACAATGCACCCTCCTCCCAATCAACATGCCCTTTAGATGGAGGTCAGAGCAAGCTTCTAAATCAGAAGTCTATCTCATCATCCTTGAGTGCCTCTCACAGCCTTTAGGATAAACATTCAACCATTGAACAGGACAGACAAGGCCCTTTCCTGTGTGGCCCCCATGAGGCTTCCTATTCCCGCCCTCCCTTCTTTAAACCCTAAACTGTAGTCCTCTACCTTAGTTTTGTCATGTTCTCTTAGATTTCTCAAACTTGGGCACGGGCAGCTCCCTCCTGCTGTCTAAGCAGCTCCCACACATCCTCAGAAAGGAGGCAGCTCCTCCAAGACACACTCCCTGAACTTGGCCTTCTAACATTCTCAGCTGTACAGCGCCGGAGCTCACTTCTTGCAGAGCCCTGACTACTGTGTTTGTGTTTACTGGCTGCCTCTCCCAGCACAACAGGAGACACACCAGGGCAGGAAACTTGTCTCTGGCACTGCGTGGTGCTGTACACTGTACACTTTTATACAAATGACCTGCTTAATTCTTCTTTACGGGTAAAAGGTATTGATTTATTTTTAAAAATTCCAGTATAGTTAACATACAGCGTTACGTTAGTTTCGGGTGTGATATATAGTGATTCAAGAATTGTATATTACTCAGCGCTCACCGCAGTTAAGTGTATTCTTTAACAACCCATGGAAATGTCAGTTTATAAGTGCGGAGATTATACTTTAAAAGTAAGGGGCGCCTCGGTGGCTCAGTCGGTTAAGCGTCTGACTGCAGCTCAGGTCATGATCTCACAGTTCACCGGTTCGAGTCTGGTGTCAGGCTCTGTGCTGACAGCTCAGAGCCTGGAGCCTGCTTCAGTTTCTGTGTCTCCCTCTCTCTGCCCCTCCCCTACTCATGCGCTGTCTCTGTTTCTTACTAATAAATAAATGTTAAGAAATTAAAAAGTAACTTGCTCCTGCCATACAGAGTGTAAGCCCTGTAATTCAAACCCTAGGCTCCTTTCCCAACTGTGCTCTTTCTACTATATGCTATTACCTAAACAAACCAAAAAATTGTGGGGTTTTTTTTTTTTTTTTTGGGTTTTTTGTTTGTTTTTGGGTTTTGTTTTTGTTTTTTGTGTGTCAGTCTTGGCTTATTCAAAAGGAAATGTAGCAAAAGGCTGGGACGTATCAGTTTTCCTAATGCTTTGTTCTGTATCAGGCTAAATCATGCAAAAAACAGGTAACATCTGCCAAAGGCTTAATGATGTCCCAGACCGCACTAAGTGCTCTACAAGCATGCATCTTTGCAATGATCATGCACAACACGTCCTATTAGCCCATATTACGGAAGAGAACGCTGAGACTCGCAGGCCCTGAGTGACTCACCCCGAGGCCCCGAGCTGGTAAGACTCCTAGGCCGCACGTCCAGTGTGCTGCACACACACCCGGGCAGGGCGCACCGGTGCCGGCGCCCAGACTCCAGCTGGCACCGTCTAAAATCTCGCGCCGCTGCACGGACACGAGGAACACCGTTGGCGGGAACTACAAACCTGTTTCGCCAAGCCAGGGCTGGAAGAAGCTCTTGACGGAGACGAGGGGCAGATCTTTATTAATCTTGAGGGTGCTGAGGAGCGGCGCCCAGTCCACGACGCGCAGGCGGTCGGCATTGAAGTCCAGCACGCCCTCCCGCAGGCAGGCGCGCACCGAGGGCAGCGGCACCGAGTCCTGCAGCGCGCACAGGTACTCGTAGTGCGAGAAGAAGTCGGCCGCGCAGTCGCGGCGCAGCTTCACCGAGTCGATCATGGCCCGGGGTCAGCCTCGGGGGACGCCGGCGGCGGAGACAAAGCCCGCTGGCGCCCCAGAACCCCCGGTCGCCGAAGGCCGGGCGGCTGCGATCCCGCGGCTGCGCAGGAGCGACGGCTCGGCCAGAAGACGCACAGCCCCAGGCCCCGGCTCGCCCAGCCCCTCGACGCCGCGCTCCCGCGTCGCCCCCCGCCCCGCAGAGCCGGCCGTTGGCTCCCGCCTCTCCGCGGCGCGGGGCTGCGGTTCAAGCCGGCGGGCGGAGCCTGCGGGGGCGGGGCGCCGAGGCGTCAGCACGCTCGCTGTGCGTCGGCACGCAGGCCCCGCCTCTCGTGGGGGCGGGGCCTGAGGGCAAGAGGCGGGACCTTCAAAGCGGGACCTTCGAGGCAAGGGAGATGGGAAAGGTAGGTGGTTTTCGGAGTTTGGGGTTTGCAGAAAGGACTTACTGGTTGATGGAATAAAAAGGAGAGACGGATCTACATCTACATCACATTTACAAAGTGGTCTGTGCTTCTGACAAGTGTCTGTACTGGCACCGCCCAAGAGAGGGGACACTTGGTGAGGGATGTGCGAACGACCGAGTGGATATCCACTGCCGTCCGTTACATTTTTGCTGCCTCTGTCAGTGTCTGCAAGTAACTCTTCACTTCTGTTGTTTCTGCTTACCTCACGCGGTTGTCGGCATGTTGTAAAGACTTCCATGAATTCAGCACATTATTGTGATTACTACTTATCGCTGTGTTTTGTATGGATAATGGTGGTTAACGCTCTTATAATTAGTACTTTCTGTCTCCTGGGCATCATTTAAAGTTTTGTTTCAGTAGGAAATAATTTAGTTTTCCTAACAACTCCACAAGGAACCTAGCGGTTGTATATCCACTTTACAAAAGGGGAAACCGAGGCAGAGGAAGGTAAGTACCTTACAGCGAAGTAAGTCGAACTCAGATAATTGGCCTCAGAACCTATATTTGCATCCATTTTCTAGAGCAGTGATAATCCTTTGGTCAGGCCTTTAGGCATTATGTTTACAGCATTCCTCTTCCACTGTAGAACCAAGCTAAAGTGGAAGTCGGGGACAAAATGGAGAAATTCAATTGCCACACATAAAGGAAATCTAACCTAAGTTACAGGAATATGTAGCTCTTCTCAGAGATCAGCAGAGGACACTAGCCAATCCCCAAATGCCAAGTCTGATCATCCCTTCTCTGGACTTCCTTGTTCCCGTGACTCAGCTACCCTGATCCAAATAAAATAGAAGACCACTAGGCAACCAATCAGCTTAAAAAACCAAATACCTTATGCCTCACCCTATAAAAATCCCTTAACCTGTGAGCAACTCAGAATTGGTTGCTCTCCTCAGTTTGAGTTTCTCAGGTTGGAAGGCCAAAGCCTTGCACTAAACTCATCTTTCTGCTTTGTTTTATTCAGTGTGCAGAGTTTGGTTTTTGACAGCATCCACTGGTTAAGTGGGATTGTTTTACCTCTTATTCACTGTACTTCACTCGGTTCACCCTGGCAACATTAAACCTAGACTTCCAACCCAGCTTACCTTCCCATGGAGCCTCAATGCTGATGCTATCTGCTCATCTTTAACACCGATCTTCTCTAGACCTGCTTTCAGAACAGTGAGTTTGTTATATCCAGTCCTGTCTTATTTTAACTGCCATGTGGTTCCCATTTCTTTTTTCCACTCCTGTAAGCTGTTCACAATGGCTCTTCCAAATCTCCTCCACTGGTCTCACTTCACCACTAGACTCTGTGTCCCGGCTCTCTGACGTGAGGAGGATACTTCCTAGTTCCCTAAGAAAATAAGTTCAGACACAGACTTCCTCATCTTTTTCTTTTTTTTTTTTTTTAAGTTTATTTATTTATTTAGGGAGAATGAGCTAGAGAGGGCCAGAGAGAGAGGGAGACACAGAATCCAAAGCAGGCTCCAGGCATGTCAGAACAGAGCCCGACATGGGGCTCAAACTCACCAACCATGAGATCATGACCTGAGCTGAAATCAAGAGTCAGCTGCTTAACTGCCTGAGCCACCCAGGAGCCCCTCCTCTTCCTCTCCACAACTCTGGCTGCCAACCAATCCATGCTCCACCACTTCTTCAAATCCTTTCATGACTTCCCATTGCTCCTAGGATAAAGGCAGTCCTCCTCACAATGGTCTAAAATCTTGCTACTCAGCATGGAGTCACAGACTAGCTGCTGGGTGAGAAATGTTACTGTTTTATAAGGTAAAGAGCTTGCTTCAGAACATAAATCCTGTCTGCACTAAACATACTGATGCGTTCAGCAGGCAAGAGTTTCTTGATGAAAGTAGCCATGATGAAAGTAGCCGCTTGTTGAGTTACATTCGAGAACAAGCTCCTTATCTCATTGCACACTGGCGCTTTGAGTGCCCTGGGCACTGCATCCCCTGAGCGTGATGGGGGCATGATCTCTGCAGCGTCATCTTGCACCCTCTTGTATTCAGGAATCCAGCCCCCAGTGGACTCCCTGCAAGCCTACATACTTCATGGCTCATTGTCGTCTGTGCTCTTCCCTCTACGTGAAATATCCTTCCCTTTGGCCTGTACGTGGTTAAGGTCTCTTCATCCTTCTCAGCTCATGTATCACCTTGTTAAGGGAGCCTTCCCTTACCTATTCAACTCTTCAGTCCCCCTGTCCTAAGCTCCTAACACCACGTAACTCTTCATTCAGACCTTCATCACGTTTCACAGCAATTTTTAAGATAGATGTTTACTATATGGTCCATGAGGAAGTGATCACATTGTTTTACTTACTCTTGCATCTCCAAGAACTAGCACTGTTACTACACGCTACATGTAACTGTGGCACTGGTTACAACACTTGTTAAATTCCACCATTTATTATTTTACATGTGGATTATGATGCTTGCTTCAGAGAATACCATGTTTTCCTACATTCAGGCTCAACTTACATCATTTATTATACGTCTCAAGGTTCATAGATCATGCTGTTGCCCTGTTCCAAATCTTCCATGACAACACAATATTGCCCAAAAGTTTAAGAATGATGTTTAAAACTTGTCATAATTTGGTTTTAATTTCACTTTCTGGACTCTATAAAAATGTTTTATTTATTTATTGAGAGAGGGAGGGAGAGGCAAAGAGAGAGGGACAAAGAATCCCAAGCAGTCTTTGTGCTGTCCGCACAGAACCTGATGTGGGGCTCCATCTCATACTGTGAGATTATGACCTGAGCTGAAATCAAGAGTCGGATCCTTATTTTTTTTTAATGTTTATTTATTTTTGAGAGAGAGAGAGCGCGCAGAGGAGGGTCAGAGAGAAAGGGAAATACAGAATCTGAAGCAGACCCCAGGCTCCGAGCCGTCAGCCTCATGGGGCTTGAACTTGCAGACCATGAGATCATGACCTGAGCTGAAGTTGGATGCCCAACCGACGGAGCCACCCAGGTGCCCCAAGAGTCAGATCCTTAACCAACCAAGCCACCCAGATGCACCTCCATATTTGTTTTTTAAAATTTTTAAAGTTTATTTTATTTTTGAGAAAGAGAGAGAGTATGTTAGGGGAGGGGCAGAGAAAGGAGGAGACACAGAATCCAAAGCAGGCTCCAAGCTCCAAGCTGTCAGCACAGAGCTGACGCAGGGCTCCACCCCACAAACCACGAGATCTTGACCTGAGCCCAAGTCAGATGCTTAACTGACTGAGCCACCAGGGGCCCCCAGACTTGTTATTAATTGATGGGTCTAATTATCTCTATATCTTTGCTCCCTTCCAGCTCACGTATTATAGTATCAAAATACGTCATATTTTGATAGGCACCACTCTTATATCTCCTTCTCTGGGAAAGCCTCACTGAGAATCCAAGCAAGATATGGATCCCTTCTCTTTTCTGAACTTGCAAACAGTTCAGTAGGATAGATCTGGAACTGCCATAAGGCATCTACATCTTCTCTCTTCCACTGGTATCACAGAGTGCAGATACATCTCTGTGCTCTGTGCACCTCTTAGCATGGTGTTATACACATAGTCAAACTGGTCAGTAATATTTGGTGAATGAATGAATGAATGAATGAACGAATTAAATGAGTTCCCTAGCCCTTTCTCTCCTCTACTTTTCAAGGTTCTGTAGTTAGTTACATTTGGACAATAGGCTGCTTCATAGCAACATAATAACTAAGCTCACAGAGTGTTGCCAGTAGCTGCTAAGAGCACCCCTCCACCACTTTAGAACAGCTTGTTCTCCCTCTCAAAAGAAGAGAGCAGGATTCCTTTGTTTACTTGGCATTGAGAGACACTGGGGGCATCAGTGCTCTACATTCAGCGAAATGCCCATTTTGATTGTAATTTTCCCCTATGAATAACAGCTATCCACAAAGATGTTCCTGTACAATTTTTCATCCTTTGTATTCATAAAAATCATTTTAGCTACATACAAGCAGAACATAAATAGAAAAGAACTCTGCTTTATATTTAATAAAAGTTTAGGGAGATGTCCTTCTGGCACGTTACCAGACTTTTTGGGGAAACTTTATGTGAAATACTCTGGAGAGGCAGCAACAGTTCAAGAATTCTCAAAATTTCTGAGTACGCAGTTGCCTCATGTGTAGGCACCGTGGTAGCCATCTAGGTAACAGGAATTTGGAAGATACTCTATTAGACCTTTCATGCTGTAATAATGCGGGAAAAAACCATCCTAAAACTCAGTGACATCAGCAAGAATTTGAGGTTTTTCGATAAGGGTTAGCAGTAGTGACTGTGGTTTAGACCTCCATATGGCTGGCTTTGCTCCATGGTGGGGTCCATTTGAGGTCAGCCCCACATATCTGACTCCTGGGCCCAGCTGTGGGGCAGCAAATCCTAGGCACACTCTTCTCACCTTGGCCACTGACACACAAGAGGTGAGCCCACTTAAGACCTCTGCTGGCATCCTCTCTGCTCACACTCCATTTGCCAAAATGGCTGGAGATAATCAATATAAGTACCGCTAGTGAGCATTAAGCTTAGCTACTGCTTCTAGAATGAGAAATAAATGAGGGTTAAACAGGAAAGAGTATCATTTGTAATGGCTGTATGCTCTGACAATGTGGTATCAGTCCTATAAATGACAGAGAAAGACTGAACAAACACCAGATGAAGTTAAAAGTGTTTTCAAGCATTGTTTATTAAACATAACGTTGAAATTGCAAGTCTGAGTCTGTTCTATGAGTTATATGGAATAGAACAAATGAGAAATTATGGCTTATTCTAGTTATAACATCTACTATGAGCTAGGGAGCTCGGGTGCTCAGGGTATAAGAAAAAGAATACAGAGGTGATATAGAGGAGGTTTACTTAAAACTGGAGTGCTGAATTTGAATTAGAATTATCTGTGTGTAATTAATAAGGTATTTTAACTGTTTATATTTATATAGATGTTTAGGTCAATGTAGAACTATAAACTTATATAGAACTATATACTATCTATGTAAATAAGTATGACAAATATGTGTCTCATATATTTGTTTTGTTTTTTTTTAATTTTTTTAATGTTTTTTTATTTATTTCTAGGAGAGAGAGAGAGACAGAGTGAGCAGGGGAGGGTCAGAAAGAGAGGGAGTCACAGACTGAAACAGGCTCCAGGCTCTGAGCTGGCAGCCAGCACAGAGCCCGACGCGGGGCTCGAACCCACAAACCGCGAGATCATGACCTAAGCGAAAGTCGGATGCTTAACCGACTAAGCCACCCAGGCACCCCTCTCATATATTTGTTAAACACACACACACACATATATCTTATCTCTGTTGAATCAGCCTAGAACCACTGACCAACCCCATAGCAAAAAACATCCATAGGGCCCAGATTATGGTGGTGTTATGGCTGATTTCAGGTCTGTGGTGCATCTGTGTGAGATGAACTTGAAAACTTTGTGATACCAAATAACAAGTTATCAAAGACTAGGGTCATTTCAAAAGGATTCAGGAGCCAAATGTGAAGAGGCTCTCTGTGGGCAATAGAACAGTTTGAACTTCAGTAGGATAATAATTACAATGAATTGAAACCTATCAACTATGTTTAAATCCATGGGTTTCTATGGATACCAAAAAAAAAAAAAAAGCTGACATATGAAGATAATTGGGGGAAAATTCATTATATTGAAAACTGATTTTTTAAATGGTAGGGGTGGGACTGGATGGGGTTGGGAGAATAACCAAGCTTTTATCCTCTCTTTCATTGTGAACTGTATCACTGTGTAACCACATTGTAGATGAGGGGATAGATCTCTTCATAAAAGTATTTCTGGCAATAAATGGGAAAGAAGTGACCAAGTTAGAATATCACAATTTTGCAATCTCTGATAAGTTCATGTTGAGATGTGGCAGAATTCAGAAATGCAAGATTAACTAGAAGAACTGTGGGTTCTGGTGATTGAACAAAAAAGTTGTGTATTCACTGAGTATCAGTGGCTGCCAATATCACATGAAGAGAGATAACCAGACATATCTGCTCCCTGATGAGATAATACACCACAGTCTTTAGTCTTCCCAAAAGGATTGGTCAGTTTCTTATTTTGTAGGAAATAAGGGCAGAGGAACATGTTTAACAGCACCATGAACATGTACTCAGCAAGATCCGTGGTGTGGGGAACTCCACAGGTAGCCTGCATTCTTCATCAGATGGATTGAAAGTCAGTAAAAGGATGGAAAGGTGACTTACAGATTAAAAGAGAAAAAGTCATTATTGAAAACAAGAAAGCTAAACCATGCTGTCTAGGGAGGAAAACTTGGATGATACATTTATAAAGAAATTTGAGGATGAGTCAATTATAAAAGTCAAGAAAATGACTACTTTTTGTAAGAAAGAAATTATAATTGGATCAGGACACAAGCGGGGGCTTCAGGCAAAGTGCTATTTCTTGCACTGGGTGTGACTACAAGGGTACTAGTCTTATAAGATCATTACACTATGTATTTACCTTTATGGTTTCCTGAGTCTGTGACTTATAACAAAAATGTTTTTAAAAACCAAGCACCTAGGAATAAATATAACAAAAAGTTTTATGAAAACTCTACACAGAAAACTGAAAAACTTTATTGAGATAAATTAAACCAGACATAAATAAATGAGTTGTTCTATCATGGGTCATTGATTGCATGATTCAATATTGTAAATTAGCTATCTTCAAACTTTCTACAGATTCAATGCAATAGGAATCAGAATCCTGTCTGTATGTGCATGTGTAAATTGACAAGCTGAATCTAAAATTTTATGGAGGTTCTTTTTCTAAATTATTTTTTAAATTTTTAAAAATTTTATGATTTAAAAACTTTTTAAATTTTATGTAAATCCAAGTTAGTTAACAACATACAGTGTACTAATGGTTTCGGGAGTAGAATTTGGTGATTTATCACTTACATATAACACTCAGTGCTCATCCCAACAAGTGCCCTCCCTAATGCCCATCACCCATTTAGCTCACCCCCCCACCTCCCCTCCAGCAACCCTCAGTTTATTCTCTGTATTTAAGAGTCTCCATCAATGTTGTTGCAAGTGACAAGATTTCATTCTTTTTTTTATGTTTTATTAAAAACATTTTTTTTAATGTTTTATTTATTTCTAGGAGAGAGAGAGAGAGAGACAGTGTGAGCAGGGGAGGGTCAGAGAGAGAGGGAGTCACAGACTGAAACAGGCTCCAGGCTCTGAGCTGGCAGTCAGCACAGAGCCCGACGCGGGGCTCGAACCCACGAACCGCGAGATCATGACCTAAGCGAAAGTCGGACGCTTAACCAACTAAGCCACCCAGGCGCCCCTTATGTTTTATTTTTGAGAGAGAGAGAGAGACAGAGTATGGGCAGGAGAGGAACAGAGATAGGGAGACACAGGATCTGAAGCAGGCTCCAGGCTCTGAGCTGTCAGCACAGAGCCCAATGCGGGGCTCGAACCCATGAACCACGAGATCATGACCTGAGCCAAAGCTGGATGCTCAACTGACTGAGCCGCCCAGGTGCTTCTAGATTTCATTCTTTTTTATTGCTGAGTAATATTCCATTTTATATATACCACATCTTCTTTATTCATTCATCAGGTCAATGGACATTTGGGGTCTTTCCATATTTGGCTATTGATAATTCTGTTATAAACATTGGGGTGCATGTGCCCCTTCAAATCAGCATTTTTATATCCCTTGGTTAAATACCTAGTAGTGCAATTGCTGGGCCTATATAGGGTAGTTCTATTGGTAATTTTTTGAGGAAACTCCATACTGTTTTCTAGAGCGACTGCACCAGTTTGCATTCCCACCAGTAGTGCAAAAGTGTTCTGCTTTCTCTGCATCCTCACCAACATCTGTTGTTTCCTGAGTTGTTAATTTTAGCAGTTCTGAGAGGATTTTAAAGTTATTTTGATAAAGAGAGAGAGAGGGAGAATGAATGAGTGGGGGTAAGGGGCGGGGGGGAGGCAGAGAGAGAGAGATAATCTTAAACAGGCTTGGCACCGAACATGGACATGGGGCTCGATTCCATGATTCTGGGATCATGACCTGAGCCAAAATCAAGAGTCAGATGCTCAACTGACTGAGCCACCCAGGCGCCTCTCTTTGGAGATTCTTAAGGTCAGTCATAGTAAGGCATGAAAAGAAAAGAACAAAGTTGGAGGACTTAAACTACCAGACAACATGACTCATTAAAGGTAAGATAGTTAAAACACTGTGGTACTGATACAAGAATAGAAATAGAGCAATGGAAGAGAACAGAAGGTTTGGCCCCTACCCAGATAGATAAGGTCACTTCATTTATGATAAAGATGACAATATAATGGATGCAAAAAGTGATATATATCATTTATAGGAAAAAAAAATTGATCCTTATGTCACTGTGTATACAAAAGTCTGTTCCAGGGGCACATGCGTGGTTCAGTTGGTTAAGCATCCAGCTCTTGGTTTCAGCTCAGGTTATGATCAAGTCCTGTGTTGGGCTCTGTGCTGAGAGTGTGAAGCCTGCTTAGGATTCTCTCTCTCCCTCACTCTCTGCCCTTCCTGCTGCTAGGACTTTCTCTCTCAAAATAAGTAAATAAACATTAAAAACAAAAACAAACCTCAAAGTCAATTCTAGATGGCTTGTTCCAAATGTTCAACAAAATGACCAATGAAGAGTGGTAAGGCAAACCAAAGAATGATAGAAGATCCTTTCAATATCTATTTCTGACAAGATCTTGGTTCCAGAAAAAGTACTTGATTCCAGAAAAAGACAACCCAACAGAAAAATAGGCAAAGCTTGAATGAGCACTTCACAGAATATACAAAATCGCCAAAAAAACCAACACAAAACAAAACCCCATGACAACGTGCCCATCCTAATGAGGAGAATGAAAAGTAATTTAATAAATTTAAAACACAAATTAATCAGGGATATTAAAACCATAATGCGTTGGGGCACCTGGATGGCTCAGTCGATTAAGCGTCCAACTTCACCTCATGATCTTATGGTTTGTGAGTTCAAGCCCCGCATTGAGCTCTTGGGCTAACAGCTCAGAGCATGGAGCCTGCTTCAGATTCTGTGCCTCCCTCTCTCTCTGTCCCTACCCTGCTTGTGCTCTGTCTCTCTCAAAAATAAATGAACATAGGGGCGCCTGGGTGGCTTAGTCGGTTAAGCGTCCGACTTTCGCTTAGGTCATGATCTCGTGTTTCGTGGGTTCGAGCCCCGCGTCGGGCTCTGTGCTGACTGCCAGCTCAGAGCCTGGAGCCTGTTTCAGAGTCTGTCACTCCCTCTCTCTCTGACCCTCCCCAGCTCACGCTGTCTCTCTCTCTCTCTCTCCTAGAAATAAATAAAAATATTAAAAATAAATAAATAAACATAAAAAAATTAAAAATAAAGTAAAATAAAACCATAATGGGATACCACTGTATGTGCACTCTAATGGTCACATTGAAACGGAGCTGATGAAGATGGGAAGCGTCTGGAACTCCCATGCACTGCTGTTGGGAAAGGAAATCAATGTGTGCGCTTTAAAAGTGCTGGCAGTAGTATGGAAAGTGAAAGTATGTGTAGCCTATGACTTGGCAATTGCATTCCTAATATATATTCAGGACACGTGTGTATATATATGTCCCAAAAAGCATGCAGTGTGTTCAAAGAAGCACTGTATAGCCCCAAACTAGAAATAACTCAAATATCTATCAGATATAAATAAATTGTAGCAGAATAAATAAATTGTAACTTCATGCACTAGAATACAATGAAAGTGAATGAACTCTTGCTGCCTGCAAAAATATGGCTGAATCACGAATTTAATGTTGTGTGAAAGGACCCAGAGGCAAATGCGTGCATACCATATATTATCGGATGCTTCATTCCAAATTACCACAACATTTAGCAGCTTAAAACATACATTTATTTGTCTCAGTTTCTGTGGCTCAGGAACCCAGGTGTGGCTTAGCCGGTGCCTCTGTCTCGGAGCTGTCATTCAGGGTGTCAGCGGGGGCTGTCATCTCGTTTGAAAACAGAACCGAGGGAGGATCTGCTCATAAGTGTGCTTGTTTGGTCCTGGACGGAATTCCTTCTTCATAGGTGACTGGGCTGAGGGCCTCAGCTGTTCACTGGCTGGGGCTGTGACCTTGCCGCGGGGTCTCTGATAGTGCAGTTTACCACATGGCCCCCAGCTTCTATCAGAGGGAGCAAGAAGGAGGACAAGGTAGGATCTTTGGAAACTAGCCTAGAAAGTGCCATCCCATCACTTTTGCTGTGTGCTTTTGTTGTAAGTCACTTGTTCTGACCCATACTCAAGGGGAAGGAATTATACGAGGACATCAATACCAGGAAGTAGAGGTCAGTAGAACACATTTCGAAGCTGCCTACCGTGTGATGTGATTGCATTTTTAAAGTTCTGAATCAGGTGAAATATATCCATAATGATAGGACTCAGGATTGTGGTTAATCTTGGTGGAACTTTGGGTTGCTGGTAATGTAGGAGTGCAAAGATCTGGTTACACAGGTGTTCTTTATAAACACTCATTGATAGTTCTTTTTAATGTTTATTTTTGGGAGAGAGTGAGCCAGCAGGGGAGGGGCAGAGAGAGCACGGGAGAGAGAGAATCCCAAGCAGGTTCAGTGCTGTCCATACGGAGCCTGATGCAGGGCTTGAACTCACAAACCATGAGATCTTGACCTGAGCTGAAATCAAGAGTCAGATGCTTAACCAACTGAGCCACTCAGGCACCCCAAAACTCACCGATGTTTCTAATTTGTGCACTTCTTCCCAAATGCATGTTACATTTCTATTTTAAAATGTACTGAAAAATAAAAAGTTAACTTTCTCCCCTACAGACTCATCCTGTTGATAAACAGCTTTCATTTTCCATAATCAGGGTCTCTCCCCCTCTCCTGGGCCAGGCAGTAAAATGCAGCCCAATTTATACTCTGCTGCTTAAAAGCTGACAACTTAGCAAAAGTGCAGGCAGCATTGTGTTCGGAAAAAACATGGTTCAAATCCAGGTTTCTGGTTGTGCAACCTTGGTCTTTATTTTGCTCATCTGTATTATTACTATGCATCAGGGGACTGCATGGCAAACTAGTAACTGGAAATCATACAATATACACCTTAAAGTCCTTCCAAAGGTGTATGACTTAAAGTTCCTCCAGAGATTCATAATGGTTTCTAATTGCAACATGTGTTCAATTTCCTTACATTACTATGACCTTTGTGCTCAGTTTGGCCTGACTCCCAGACCTCTCCTCCTTCTCACTCAGACAGAATAATCCCAGGTTTCACTTCAGGTAGATGCTCTATTTTTCCCTATACATCTTCATCCTAAAACAATGATCCCCTCTTGGTCAACCTCAGAGAATATACTCACACACAGATCTGACGAAGATACTTGCTTTATTTTCTTCTCAGACCTCTTCTTTTAGGAATCGCTGCTTAATCAAGAGCGAAGTGGTTAAATGAATTACCCCATATCCACTTTATGGAATGTTATGTGGCCACAAAAATATGTAGCAAATCTGCATATGCTGATGTAGCAAGGTATCCATGATATGTTTTAAAGTGAAACCGGAGAGATCTAGGATGGTCAGACAAGCACTATGCTCACAGAAATGTAAGATGTGTGAGACAGCAGGGGTGTCTGGGTGGCCCAGTCGGTTAGGCGGCCAACTCTTGATTTCGGCTCAGGTCATAATCTTACAGGTTCCTGAGTTCGAGCTCCGAGTTGGGCCACATACTGCCAGTGTAGAACCTGCTTGAGATTCTCTCCGCCTCTCTCTCTGCCCCACCACCGCTCATGCATGCACACACTCTCTAACTAAATAAACATTTTTAAAAAAGATGTATTAGAGCAGAGACCAAGTTCATCTTACATAACTGCAGCCTCTATCAGACACACAGTGGGCACTCATAAATATTCGTGGACTGACTGTGAGAGCACAGAGAATGACCTGGAAGAACACACATCGAGTTGTTATCAGGGTTCCTCGTCTGTTTGTTTGGTCCATTTCTGATGCTTCAAGTAGTTTTATTAGAATGTATTTATGTTTCATGTTTCCTGGCCCCGGGATGCCTGCCCCTGCAGCGGTCCGCACCTGTGTCTGTTTGTTGCTAGGGTGACTTCGGGCTACCAGAGCTGGCTTTGCTTGTGTCCTGGGGAGCCACACGTGACCGGTGGCTCCCGTTCCTGTCCCCACCCAGCCTTTAAGTAACTGACAAATGGGACTCCCACAGCCCAGCCTTGCTTGGGCATTTTGATTCTATACAGCCCTTCTGGGATTCACCCTTAAGTGATTTCATTGACTTCAGGGGACTTTCCTTGAAATTGCACTTCCCTTCTGGCCTCCTTCCAGTTCCAGCTCCCCCAGATTGCCTCAGAACAGCTCCCCTCTGAGAGTCTGCTTCTGGGGACCCAGTCCAAGTCACTTGTGTAATTAAAGACATTAAAATCAATTGGTACCTATTACAGGATGAGGTGGACCACCTCCTCACCTCAAGCTTTTCACACAGCAGAGCCTTAAGTTAATCAGTAAAAATGTCCAGGCACAGCTCCATGGCTCCAGGCACAGCTCCATGGCTCCAGGCACAGCTCCATGGCTCCAGGCACCGCTCCATGGCTCCAGGCACAGCTCCATGGCTCCAGGCACCGCTCCATGGCTCCAGGCACAGCTCCATGGCTCCAGGCACAGCTCCATGGCTCTAGGCACCGCTCCATGGCTCCAGGCAGAGCTCCATGGCTCCAGGCACCGCTCCATGGCTCCAGGCACAGCTCCATGGCTCCAGGTACAGCTCCATAGCTCCAGGCACAGCTCCATGGCTCCAGGCACCGCTCCATAGCTCCAGGCTATGGATAAAAGCTATGGTGATGCATCTGAGTCTTCTGTGCTCAGATAAACCTCTGTAATGAGAATGTGGCCTTGGTTATCTGGCTGTGGGTTTATTTTGGGTCCAGTAGCCTCTCTCAGGACATAGGTGAAGCAGGTTGACTAGATAGACATTAAATGTTTCTGCCTGACTTAAGTAAAATGTAGCCATGTGTTTAAAGTTTTCAATTACTGACTGTAGCTCTGGTGTTTACTGATTGTGTGATTTGAGCCAAATTACTTAACTCTTCAAGCTTTAGTATCCTTGTCTGTAAAATGGGCATAATGATATCCACCTCTTTTATATAAGCTTGGAGCTCGATGTCTGTCCCATTGTATGTATTCAATAAGAAAAAGGTGACTATTTTGATTGAAAGTTAAAATGTTTAAAATCTTTTTCTGTGCAAAATGATCTTGTTGATGGAGGTTATACAAATCTGTAGAACGTATCTATTCTTAGTAACCAACTGTAAGACTACACTACTTTGAAATCACAATTCTTCAGGATCAAATAAGGGATGGTAAGTATTTATTACAGCAGTATAGTTTTTGTTGCTACCACTCACAAGGACAGATTTATTAAGATTGGTGGCGCTAAGGCAAGAGTGTGTATTAAACTGACAAGTTGAAAAGAGTTTTCTTTTTCTCATTAGCTGCAGTCCTCTTATTAAAACAAAAAACAACGGCGGGGGGTGGGTGCATGAGGCCTACATCAAATTGGGAGGCTTGGGAAATTCTAACTAAATAGTTTCTCTTTTTTGATGGCAAGATTTAGCCTCTCTATTTGAAACACACGTGACATGAGACTTTGTGAATTTTGCTGGGACGAGTTTGAAGACTACAGGATTAGCTAGATTTTGGGGGAGCACTAAATTGGCCCTGTGATCTCCAGTGGGAGCCAAACTTAATGCTTCCAAGCCATGCTGTTTTTATATGTGAGACTCTAGTCTGGTAATTATTATTCAGCCTTTTTTATATGCCAGGAACTTGGGCATTTTATGAATTGCAAAATAAATATGAATTTCATCCACATAGCTTTTGGCAGAAAGAAGTTTCTTTCAACCAAGTCTATTTAGTTTTGTTTTATTCTCATACTTACCAGTGCATACTAAAGGGAATAATCCATTCTTATTTATATTACTCTCCTTTTAGAGATCCTTTCTACTTTTCACAAACCTGGGCTTTACTGGTAAATGACTTTTTTGTCCCTGCATTCCATGGAAGGCTTATGGACACTGAATGATAAGTGGAAAGTAATCAAAACCCGAACTTGCAGATCTTTGCACTTGAAAATGTGTAGCCAGAGTCAGTTGTCTGGAGCCTTGATTCTGTTGCTAGGTGGCAATGTTCCCTTAACAAAAGGGTGGTTAGAGTCTGCAGTCAGATCCCTTTCTGAAACAGAAAGGAAAACACTGTCTTATTCCTTCTTCATTAGCAATTTTTCAACCAGGTTTCCTCAGGTTAGCCCACAAAGAGGCACCAGGGCTGTCAGAAATTGCCAGGCTGGAATGATCAAAACAAAATTTCTTCCTGCTAGCCACTGTACCTTGCGAAACTGGGCAGTCTATGGTATAAAGCACATGGTTATTTCCAGTAGCTGTAAAAATCCAATGTAGGCAGGGATCAGAGCTGTCCCAGGCCCTAGTGAGCAAGTGATAAAATTTCACTTGTCTAATGACTGGTGGTAGGTATAGTATTAAGTTCAGAAAACAGCCCTTGCTTTGGTTATGAAACATCTGTGGATGGTGTGCCTAAGAATCAATGAAGGTTCTTTTTTTTAAAAAAGGAGTCAGTTTCACTACAATACACAATAGGGTTGCCAGATCTAGGAAATAAAAATACAGGATGACCAGTTATATGTGAAATTCAGATGAACAATGAATTTTTTAAAAATTCGGGTTTATTGAAGTATAATTTACATGTAATAAAATTTGCCCTTTTTATGTATACACTTCTATAAATTTTTACAAACATAAACATCATGTAACTACTACCATACTCAAGGTAGAGAATAGTTTCATCACCCCCAGAGTTCCTCTGTGCTCCTTTTTAGTCAATCCCTCACTTACCCTCAACCCCTGACCGCCACTGATCAGATTTTGATCTTTGTAAGCTTACCTCTAACAACACAGTGTAAGAGGAATCATATAATACATAGGTTTTTGTGTCTGGCTACTTTCACATTACCCAGTACTTTTCAGATTCATCCGTATAGTTGTAGGCGAAACTGATGGAATTATTTTATTTTATTTTATTTTATTTTATTTTATTTTATTTTATTGTGGTATAAGTATGACCTATGGAATAATTGGGTCTCACTTATAATAAAAAAGTACCTGTTGTTTATTTGAAAATTTCTCAATCAGTGGGTCAGTAGTGGAACTTGGAACCTGCATCTTAACAAAAATCCCTGGTGTTTCCCATGCAGGTGATTCTCACACTTTCAAACAGTGAGGTTCTGAGGTAGTAGGGTCATGAATCTCCTTGAGAATCTGCCTAATCCTGTTAAGTCTTTTACCAGAAAAATATTCATAGAAACTCAGTACTTTGCAGGACTGACCGAAGCTCATCAGCTCCATGAACTCCAGACTGAGAACTGGAGGGTTAATCGCACGTACTTTACTGGGAAGCTCAGGTCTTCCCCAGAAGTGAGACGAACACAAGCTCATTTTTGTTTCTCCTGCTCCTTTATTCATTATCTTTCCTGATGCTTCTCAGAGCAAAGGGATTTTTTTTTGTCTTTCCATAAGATATAGGCCTTTCCATTACTATTTAAATGTTGGTTTTATTAAAGCAAAAGTGGATTTACCACATTTACCTATCACAAAAGCCATACATACTGAAACAAAAAGGTAAAATTGCAAGGAAAATTAGAAAATGCAAAATAGTAATGCATAGTCTTCCTACCCAAAGAGGTAGCAAGATAATAATTTTATGGAATTGTCTTCATTTTTTTTTTCATAGCTGTGATAGTAACATAATGATGCCTAGGTCCTATTCCAAATATTCTGATTTACTTGGTATGGTGTGTGTTCTGGACTCAGCGTTTTCGAAAGGCTTCTTCGGTGATTGGAACATGCAGCACAGTTTGAGAGCCATGGCTCCAGGCATCTGTCATGGATTTGCTCTCCGTGTTGTGTCTATATTCTCAGTTGGTTGGCCTTGCAGAATGGGTCGTAGAACCCACTGGGAATCAGTCGTTATCACAACTGTGCATCCACACAAAGGGAGAAATCTAATTACTAGCTTATGCTGGAGGGAGGTCTACAACTGGCCATTCATGATGAAGAACAGGGGAGCCCAGCTTGAAGAAATAAGATTAGATCTGAATGGGAGAAAATTATACGCTGGAATTATTAGATTTCACCACAAACCCCTGGAGTGGCCTGAATTCCTGTGATTAGTGAAAGCTAATCGCAGCTGAGGAAGGAAAGGAGACAATGACTGCAAGGCTCCAAGAGGAAGACATAATAATAGAGTTAAGATTCCAGGCACAAAGCAGATTCAAGTCCCTGGAAGTGATACAGGCATGCCCCAGTGACTTGCAATCCTATCTCCAACAAGCAAATATGTCGGCCAGGGGTATCCCTACAAGGAGAGTTCACCGCTCCTCTAGTCCCACACTTTCCCAAAGCTGGTATAGGAGACTCCAGTTTGCTTTCTGGGTGCTAAGAGTTATCGCAAGTGAAACTGCTGTGTGAATCCAAACACCAGCTCCCTAGTGTTCACTAATCCACATTGCAAGGGTGTCTAAATTCAGTGGCAACCTTTAGGTTGGCCCTGAACAATGGGAAAGGGATTGAAAGAGTCTTGAGGTATATTTTATGAGAGGTCTCACGGTTGTAACCCTTGAGAGTTCCATAATCACAAGGACTTGTCCCCATCCTTAGACACCCTGGAGGGAAAGACTGAAAAGATCAGGGACCTTCTCAATGCTTCTCATGCATCAAAACATGCTGGTTCTTACACTAATGGTAGAATAAATGGGTCAGGGGACTCAGGATGGAGATTTTTTAAATTATTGAAATGAAGTTGACATACGATATTATATTAGATTCAAGTGTACAACATAGTGATTCAACATTTATATAGACTGTGATGCAATCACCATGGTAAGTCTGGTTGTCCTCTGTCACTATTCAAAGTTGTTACGTTATTAACTATATTTTCTGTGCTGGACATTGCACCCCTGTGTCTTATTTATTTTATATATTTTTTAATTTTTAAAATTTTAAAAATGTTTATTTAATTTTAATAGTCTTTACCCCCAACATAGAGCTCAAAGCCACAAACCTGAGATCAAGAGTCACATGCCCTTCTGACTGAGCCAGCCAGGATCCCCTTATTTATTTTATAACTGGAAGCTTTAAAAAATATTTATTTAGTTATTTATTTTGAGAGAGAGAGAGAGAGAAAGAGAAAGCAAGTGGAGGAGGGGCATAAAGAGAGGGAGTGAGAGAATCCCAAACAGGCTGTGTGCTGTGCTATTAGCATGGTCCCAACATGGGGCTTGAACTCAACAAACTGTGAGAGCATGACCTGACCTGAAATCATGATTTAGATGCTTAACTGACTAAGTGACACAGGCACCCCTGTAATTGGAAGTTTGTATCTTTTAATCTTCTTCCCCTATTTCACCCATCTTCCCATCCCCTTCCCCTTTGGCAACCACCAGAATTTTCTCTGTATCTATTAGTGTCTTTTTTACTTATTTGTTTGTCTTGGTTTTTTACATTCAACATATAAATGAAAGCATAATGGTATGTGTCTTTGTCTGACTTATTTCACTTAGCATAGTACCCTCTAGGTCCATCCATGTTGTTGCAAATGGCAAGATCTTCTTCTGTTTACGGCTGACATAAAGTATTCCATCATATATATACACACCATATCTTCTAAGTGGTCACTTAGATTGTTTCCCTATCTTGGCTATTGTAAATAATGCTGCAATTAATATGGGGCTGCATATATCTTTTCAAATTGGTATCCAGAAGTGTCATTGCTAGATTGTTGGGTAGGTAATTTTTTGAGGAACCTCTGTACTGTTCTCCATAGCGTCTGTACCATTTTGCATTCCTACCACAGTGAATGAGGGTTCCCTTTTCTCCACATTCTTGCCAACACTTTTATTTCTTGTCTTTCTTGATAACAGCCATTCTCAAAGGTGCTATGTCATTGTGATTTTGATGGGATGGTGAATCACCCGTGCACATCCCATGGCAGACATCATGTAATATAATTCACTATAAAATTATGGTAGTTAGCAGACCAGCTGCCGGATACTGTTATTTATTAATAAAGCAGCACATTAATTACCAGAACATATTATTTTCATATTTTGACAACCGTATTTCAGAATTATTGCAAATCTTTGTAATATGATGTAATTTATGTATTTGCGAACATGAACAGGGTTTCATTTTGTATTATTTTGACATGCGATGCTTATTACTTCTGTTCTTCAGAGGTAATTTAGGAATGGGGAGGTGAAAACTAGCAGAGGGAAATAGGGAAATGTAGCTTACATTCTTTTATTCTACACTTTATTTCCTTTGCTCCCAGGGTATTTTTTTTTTAATTGGATAGTATGATTTACATATGCTAATTTGTTTTCTATAAGAGCTCCATTTGAATTACCTTTCCCAGTGAATAATTATTTGCTTCCCAATGGGAGGCAAGAACTCCTGCTGGTTCTATTGAAGAATCAATGATAAGGTACATTAATGAGTCTCAGAATCACTCCCAGGAGACTCTTTTCCTCTCTGTGTTCTCTCCCATTGATGTGGCCTCTCCTTTTCACAGTATTAGAAATTCACGCATGATACTTACTAGCTTATTCTGTATGTCTTCAGGTCACAGGTGGAGATGGGACTTTCCAAACTATCTCATACTCAAAGTTCCAAAATCAATAGACGGTTTAGGTACCAGCACCACCAGCTATTCCCCCTCCACCGATATTTTAAGAATGAATGTCAAGAATAGAAATGGAAATTATCTATTCCAGCAGGCCTAATCATAAACATTCTCAGGGCTATTTTTATGGGAGACTGTACTGTAACACTGTTCTGAACTCTTTTCTCTGAAGGGCACAATCCAGATTGGCATCTCAGAGCCTTTATTTTATCAGAGATAACAGTAAAGGAAACTTACATCACTACCAGTGAAAGTTAAGATTCAAGACAAATAATGAAATGTATTTGTTTATGGGCATTTTAACGTCTCCCAATATAATGAAGAAAATTGTGTTTTTATCATATGCTTTTATGTGTCTTATGTAATTGTCTACCATTTGTCCTGGTATGATACGAGGTATGATATCAAAATAGCCCTGTTCATATTTAACACCTTTGATGAAATACTGTAGAGACAAAAGAAGGGGTGCAGGGATTGATTAGTATGTCATGCTGTGTAGGTAAATAGCTCTTTACCTCTCTATTCCCTTCATCTTTTCTTGGGTCAGGGACCTGAGAGGAAGCTCTGGAGGTATCTTTTCAGCTGTTGGCATTAACTGCTAGAATAGAGGATGAGAGCAAGGCCAGGGTATGAGATTTCTTGTAGAGAACGCTTTCCTGCATATTTGTTTAAAAAATGGTAAGTCTTCCGTATATATTTTGCACCCACTTTTGTAGATATCATACTATTTATTTTCTTGTAATGATGCCTTAGGTTTTTGTATACACACATATTAAAATTCATTTAATGGAGAATGATTGTGGTGAGGGAGTGTTTGCCATAATCTGTCTCTCTTTTTTTTCTTTTAACAAAAAGGGCACAAAACATGGGGCTCCTGGGTGGCTCAGTCGGTTAAGCGTCCGACTTCGGCTCAGGTCATGATCTCGCCGGTTCGTGGGTTCGAGCCCTGCATTGGGCTCTGTGTTGCCAGCCAGCTCAGAGCCTGGAGCCTGTTTCAGATTCTGTATCACCCTCTCTCTCTGACCCTCCCCTGCTCATGCTGTCTCTCTCATTCTCTCTCAGAAATAAATAAAACATTAAAAAAAAAAGGGCACAAAACAGTTTTGTTCTCAAACATTTATTAAAATAACTTTTTGCACAGGGTTCTGTTTGAGCAAATCAACGCATCTTAGACTCTAACAGATAATAATACTGCGGAGAAACATAAACACAATTGAATACGTCAGTGCATGTCTCTGTGAAAGGCAGTGTGCCGTGTACTGCGAGGTTTTCAAGGACAGTCTCTGCCTTCATAACCTTCGAATCTTATAATGGGGAGGAGATAAGTACATACACAAAGCACAAAGCCTAGAAGCATAAATGGTAGGAGAGATATAGCTAAAGACCTTTTGGAGTTCTAAGGAAGATGAATGTCAGATTCCAGGCCTCACCCACAGAAACTTAGAACGTTTGCCGTGTGGCCCCCGAACCAGTGCAGGCATTTCTGAACATGGGATGCAGGTGGCCCCCAGACTACATTTAAAAAAATTTTTTTTTAAATTTATTTCTGAGAGACAGACAGACAGACAGCATGAGCAGAGGAGGGCCAGAGAGAGAGGGAGATACAGAATCTGAAACAGGCTCCAGGCTCTGAGCTAGCTGTCAGCACAGAGCCCGACGCGGGGCTTGAACCGACGAACCATGAGATCATGACCTGAGCAGAAGTCGGGCACTCAACTGACCGAGCCACCCGGGTGCCCCCAGACTGCATTTTGAGAAAGACCAATCTAGCGGTCTTATAAACAATACAGCTTTCCTTTTTCTTTGGGTCACTTCTTCATGTTCAGTGTAAGTACTCCATTAGCACATTACAATGTTATCCAGAATACAGCACTCACTCACTGTGAGAGCAAAAGCTCTCTACCCCACCTTCTACTCAACGGCTACGAGTAGCCACAATCTCTTATCTGAAAGTGTATTGGATAAATGTGTTCCAGACTTCATAATTTTGTAGAACGGTGCTCAACAATCCATCTTTAATAAAACTGTTAGCTTACGTTCAGCATCAAAACCCTTCAGGACCCACCACCTCTCTCTACTCCTCCCATTGGGACCCTCAGCCCTCAAAATCTCCCCTCACTGCTTCTGAGAACTTTCATGCTCTTCTGAAATAACCTACAAATTTATCTTAGATCACGTTTTTATCAAATTATCAAATTCTATCAAGTATTGTTATACTTCTATTATGTTTCTATTCTCATTGACATCAAAACATTGGTATTAGGCCACTCAAGCTTAGTACCAACAATTTTTTAGAATTATTTTTGTTCACTATTGCTTTTTTAGTTTAATATATTCCTCCTCCTTGGGTTATTCCTTATTCGTTCTGGAATACCTTCTTGCTTAATTCTGCATTAAGGGCTTTGTGGGTGATAAGTTTTATAGAAAATATTTCTGCCCCCAGCCTTAAATACTGGTTTAGAGTGATAAGGAACTCCTGGGCAAAATTTCCTGCAGAAAATGAAGACCTTATTGCTTCGCTCTCTGGTGTTCTGTATTTCAAATGAGAAGTTTGAAGTCATTCTGATTCTTGACCTATTGTAATTTTTTATTCTGTCTGGATAATTTAGTATTTTCATATTATACTTGAAATTGTACTAGGACTTTGGTAGATATTTTAATAAGTGTTTTACTTGATCACCATTTGATAAGGCAGATTCTTCTAAAACGGATACTCAAGGTTTTTTGTTCTTGTTGGGTTTTTTTCTTTTTAACATAGGGAAATAGTTCTTTTTTTTCTTTTTATTTTCTTCATTCTGTTGTCCTGAAGCTGAGACCTTGGAGTCCCCATGTCTCTTATGTTTTCTTCTCTTTTCTCTTTTTTATGTTCTCTGCAAGAATAAAGTGATTGATTCTACCTCACTGATTCTGTCTTCAATAGGATCCATCCTACTATTTAGCCTTCCATTGAGCTTAGTTTTGTGTTTCAGGAATTATGTTTTTAATTTCCCAAGTTCCTGAATGCTTGTTTTTCACAGCAGCCTTTCCCCTCACCTTAATAAAATATTCTATCAAATTTCTTTCAGGTTTCCAGGTATATTCTTCTTCTGTTCCCTGTGTTAACTCTGTTTCTCTGAGGACTAGTTTCTGTTTGCCGAATCTAATTAATTTTTCCATAAACAAGTGTTACTTTTAACTCAAACAGTTTCTAAGCTGGACATATTTCAGGGTTCTCCTTGTAACATTCCCTTTTTTCTTATATGAAGTTGAGAATTGTTCAGCTCTGTTGGATTTTGCCATCAGTTTATTTCCTCTGTTTTTGTATTTTCTAGGAATCTCAAAGGATTTTGAGCTGTGATGGCATACCTTCAGGCTTGCTGTACATAGGTGTGTTTATGGTTGTGTATGGTTTTTGCTGTTAATTTAGAGATATTTTGTTTCCCATTAGGTTATTGCTTCTTGTACATATTTGATCTGAAATCTCACAAGGAGGAGCAGTGAGTGGTAAACAATTAGGACAGGATTGTTATTATCATAATAGCATATGACCTTTTTCACCAAACAGGTACATATTGGCGTCCAGTGTGGGCTCATGCAGATATCTGCATAAGAACTGGTAATTGGGCCAAAGTACTATTTAGGGACACTGAGTCTCCTTGTGCACCTATGATAACTGACACTGTCACCTGAGTTAATATTATATTATTAGATATAGAGGTGCTTTGTGGGGTCAGAAGATGATCATTTCAAGGTAGGTAGTGCTTCAATATACAGTTTTAGGTATGTTAGGTGTTTTAAGTACTGTAGGTATAGTAAATTTTTTGGTCACAAGAGCCATTTTTCCCTGTGTTTTCTTATTTAGCCATGACTGTAGCCAGTATTTTAAACTGTAAAATCTGTTTAATTCCTGAGGATTTGGGAACACTAATGTGTGAAACACTTGGGATTTAAATTCTTAGTGCTTGGCATGGCTAGGTGGCACTAGGATGGTAATTCCAAATCTCATTTCTCTTCATATCAAAGAAGATGCAAGGAAAAGAAAATCACTGCGGAATTCAGCTTTGGATTCAGGTGAGTTGTCCTCAGTTCTTGGAATTCACTACCTTGGTCCCTCACCATCAGGGTCTCTACCAGCACATTCCCTCATGTTGGTTCCAACTTGTTCATTTCATAAGCTCAAATCATAGATATGAGCCAAGCTTAGAAATTCAACTGTGGTGGGGGTAGGGTAAGGGTTGGAATGGAGGTGATTTTGTTTTAAGCAAACCATTTAAATGGAAACCCTTACTAGTCAGGTTGATGTAGAGAAAAAAAATTCAGTAATATTGTTAAAAGTCAAAGGACTGGCAAGGACATTTAAAAGCTTGTGCCCAAACACTGTGCCATTAGGACTCAGGTTTGCTTCACAACTTAAAAAGGAATGTGATCACCTCATAAATTAGGTGTTGGTCTTAGAGTCGGAAGAGGAAGAATATGAAACCCATCTCTGATTTTCTCTCTGCCATTTGCCGCGCCTACCCTCCTTTCCCGAGAAAACATTAAGTCTCTGCTATGTTCTTAGACTGCCAACACAACTGTGGTGTAGATTATACCGTATGCTGGGATCTAGACAGATAACTTTGCTTGGATAGACGCTGCTGTCACAACTTGGTCTTCGTTTGTATTTTGTGGGCATGGCACCCATTGATGTTCTTCTGTGTTCTACTGATCAATATGAACTTGAGAAAACCAGAGTGCTGAGACAGGTCGGTTTGGAGTAACCCAATTTTAGAGGGTTGGAGAGAGCTTCACCCATTTCAGTAGATGTTTTAGGTCACAGCTGCGAACAAGGGAATTGGGACTTGATGTGAGTGAAACAACTCGAAATGGAGATGAACAAATTAAGAAGTGAGGATAGCCAGAAAAATGGACTGTAAGTTTTTTCAGATTTTAATTTCACCAGAAGGAGAGGGATTTTGTTTCAGGACTTCCATTTCACTCTAATGAAATGGGAGGAAATTCATATTTTTCAAGTTTGGGTTATTCTTTATTGTTTTATTTAGTGTTGTGGTATGAATTCTGCCGAGGCAGTCTGAACATCATGATTGCGCACAGGGGATGGAAAATAGAATAGAAGGTGAATTTCTTACTTTAAGTAGCCTGTGACATTTAAGTTAATATACTGTTGTTGCTCATTTCAGAGGCTTTTGGAGATAATAGCTAAACTAAACAGATTCTAAGAGGGGTCTCAGGAAAACTGATGAAGTGATTGATATTGGGGAGCTTTTCCAAGTCTGAGAGAAGCTCAACTACTTCAAAATACTATTGGGGTCCGATAAGGTGTCCAACTTACCTGATTTGCCTGTGGCTTTCTTAGCTTTAGTGTCCTGGGAAGCCTCCCCTATTTCTGTGTATTAGGGATCTCCAAAGAAAGAACGAATAGAATGGATGGATGGATGGATAGATATAGAAAGAGGCTTATTATGAGAGACTGGTTTACATAATTATGGAGACTAAGTCCACAATCTGCCCTCGGCAAGATGGAGGCCTGGGAAAACAAGTGGTGTCATTTCAGTCCCAGGACTGGAGAACCAGTGGAACCAGTGGTGTAAATCTCAGTCCAAGTGTGAAGGCCTGAGGACCAGAAGAGCCTGTGTCCCAAGGAAGATGGATGTCCCAGCCCAAGAAGAGAGCAGATTTGCTCTTCCTCCACCTTTTTGCTCTGTTCAGGCCCTCTATGACCAGAAGTTGCTCACCCATGCTGATGAAGGCAATCTTTTTTACTCAGTCTATTCACATGTTTATCTCTTCCAGAAGCACATTCACAGACCCCAGAGTAATGTTTTATGAGCTGTCTGGACACCCCTTGGCCCAGTCAAGTTGACACACAGAATTAATCATCACACCCTGTATGACTGGAGGATAGCTCGCCATCTGTGGACCTTAATCACTGTTTGCAGTCCAAGGTGATGAAGCAATCAAACATGAAGATGAAAGTGAGGACTTCTCTCATCTCTGCCCACCTGTATAGGTTCCCTCAGAAGGATAGAATTGTTAATACAGTAAGAGCCCTGGATGTTCCTTTAGTGGTTTTGTTGTTGTTGTTGTTGTTGTTGTTGTTGTTGTAGTTGTTTAGTTTACTTCCAAGTAGGGTTACAGCATTTGAAAATTTTGCACCGATGTAGGGCTTATGCTCTTGCTCCTCTGAGCAAAGCAGAATCAGCTTCCCAGGGACAGGCCAGCCGTTCTCTTCTCCAGTGGTTCCCAACCCAGGGGAATTTTGCCCAGGGACATTTGTCAATATCTGGAGACCTTATTGGTTGTCATAACTGGGAAGGTGTGTGTGCTGTTGTCACAGATTAGTACTCCCTTTTTGCACCAAAAATTATCTCGTCCAAAATTTCAATAGTGCCAAGATTGTAAAACAATGTGCTTACTTTCTTGTTCCATGAAGTTAAGTATGTGAGCTGACGAGGGCATAGGCCATTGTTTTCTCTGCAAGTCCAATTGAGTAAGGGAGCAGACCTTACTTTGGTCTTCAGGTCTTAGCCAAGTTTTTAAATGTAGACTTAATGAAACAGCCTTGCATTGCTTATCTTGTCTAATGATTTAGAAGGTAATAATGTATTCTCTTTTTGCCTGCTATTCTTTATATTTAGTTCCCTTCATTGAGAATTCTGTAGGGAACCGTGGTGAAAATCAAGTCATGATTTGGACACTCCTTTTTGTGGGGGGCTGTCATGCCATCATAATATCATGAAAACTCGCTGTTTATGACTTGTTGTCCCCTATCAGTGTATCTTCAACCTCTTACTCCAATAAACTCTTCTCTATCTGTGGGAAAACATATTCATACTTCCTGCTACAATTTAACAGATAAATTAAAAATAATTTATTTTTATTTTTATTTTTTAATGTTTTTTATTTTTATTTCTAGGAGAGAGAGAGAGAGAGAGAGACAGCATGAGCAGGGGAGGGTCAGAGAGAGAGGGAGTCACAGACTCTGAAACAGGCTCCAGGCTCTGAGCTGGCAGTCAGCACAGAGCCCGACGCGGGGCTCGAACCCACGAACCGTGAGATCATGACCTAAGCGAAAGTTGGATGCTTAACCGACTAAGCCACCCAGGCGCCCCTAAAAATAATTTTAAAAACCCTTTCTTTTTCTCCCACATCCTTGTTTTCTACTTAATAGTGAATATTATTTGAGAGTTGAGAAATGGCAAATTTAGCATAACCAGTGAGTATTCCCTTGGTAAGTGAGGTATGTCCATACTGAGACCCAGATAAGACTATGTGCCCATAATCAAAGCATGGATTATTGATTGCTTTCATGCAGCCCACCCTTAATAAATATTGTTACAGATGAATATTTAAAAAATCACCTTTCAAAGCTCCTGTTGGAATTTGGACACAGGAATATTAATGGAAGTAAAGAAAATTTCAAAGTTGAGCATCCTTTGTGTACAGATTACTTCTGACTATAGAAGCCACATTCTCACTTTTTCTAACTGCTCTGAAGCTTAAACACAGGCCCATGACCTATAGCTCACCAACCAGGTGCCCATGTTTTAGACTTGGACTCAGTCACCAGTGATAGAACGAAACAGGGACTGCACAATCCGTTATGAGGATGGTGGCCTCCTGGGGGGTACTCTTCAGATTCCAGGGGTAGTAGTGATATTTCCTATACCAGGTCCAAAGTCCAGAAGGGGTAATGGAATAGCACAAGAAAGTTTTCTTGTCCAGCACAGAGGCAATATGGCCTTCATGGGAACAGTCTCATAGATTTTGGATATTGTTCCTTACTGTGTTGCCTCTAGACCTGGTTCTTTAGTCTTCCATCATGTGAAGTGAGCTACTCAGTATAATTTAATTCAGTCTTTTCTGAGCAAATTACCCAGAATTTGTTTCTGCTGTTTGCTACCAAGAACCCTGACTGGTGGCTGGCAGAGCCTCCTTGGCAAGATGGCAGCCAAATGTGGAATCAATATAACATAGTCAGACCCTATCACAGAAAAAGGGCAGTTAAATGAGTTGTTTAATAATGACCATATGTTACTTTTTAGTTTCTTTGCTCTAATCTTGCCTCTTCCCCTCCTTCCTCCATTCACGTTGCCGCATCTGTTAGAATAGGAATGGTGCATTCAAGTTGTCTTTTAGGACAACTTGATTTTAGGATTTTAGGATTAAATCCCAACTTTCCCCTTAAGTTATACCTATACGTAGGGTACATAGTGATAGATGAATAATAATAAAAGAAAGGAACAGGAAATGAGGGAGAACTGATAAAGAAGTGGATGTAGACATTCAGATTTTAGTACTTTGTGACAAAGGTCTGCAAGTGTTTTCCATAAAGAGACAGATAGTAAATATTTTGGCTTTGTGGGCCATAGATTTTGTCACAGTGCCTCAGCTCTGCCATTGCAGTACAAGGCAGCCACAGACAACACATAAGCAAATAGTGCAGTGGTGTTCCAATCAAACTTTATTTAAAGACACAGATGGTAGACTGAATTTGGTTAACTGGTTATAGTTTGCTGACCCGTGCTCTGTTATGCTAGGTTCTCTCTTTTTCCCCTTGTTTATATTTAGGGCCAGTATTTTATAGTCATTCATTAATTCATCCATTGTGCAATCGTTTATTAGCACATATTTGTTTCCGTAGTCAAAGATTCCTGTAACTCAAGGGGCTTACAACCCAGGGTAAATCAGAGAGTAGTATTCCCCCGTTGGTGCCCTGGGCATGCTCCCTAACTTTACCTCCTTAGTTCGCATCATCCAACTACCTACTGCCAGAGCTGCATTTTTTGTTTGTTTGTTTGTTTCAGGAATTTCTCTGACCATATGTTGTACAGACTTGTATTCCACAGAGTTTCCTAACACAATAATTTCCTTGAATATGGGAGGACTCTGTGACTGCTTTGACCAATAGAATAACAGCAGGGGTAAGTCTGTGTAATATCTGGGCCCAGGCCAGCTAACACTTCTTATACCTTGGAATATTTGCTCTTAGAATCTAGGCTCCATGGTGTGCGAAAGTTCAAGGAGCCTCACAGAGAGAACAATATGGAAAGGACCCAGTGCCACATTGCAGCATCCAACCATGAGACTGAACTAGGAAGTGGATCCTCCAGCCATAGTCTGATACAGTGTAAAGTAGAAATAAACTCTCTCCAGTGAGCCTAGCTATATTACAGATTGACAAGCAAAACGCACCATGTAGTTGTTTTAAATCTCGAAATATTGGTAGCTTTGTAAATTGAAATATAATTAACATACAATGTCATATTAATTTCTATTGTACAACACGTGTATTCAACAATTCTAATAATTACTCAGTTCTAACCACAATAAGTGTAGTCACCATCAGTCCCCACAGTGTTAATACAATATTATTGACTATATTCTCTATGCAGTAATTTTTATCTCCATTACTTATTTAGTTTACAACTGAATGTTTGTACTTCTTAATTCCCTTTCTCTATTTCACCCATCCTCCCACCCACCTGTTCTCTTCACTTGAGAGTCTGTTTTGTGCTTGTTTGTTTACTTGCTTTGTTATATAGATTCCACTATAACTGAAATTATATGATATTTGTCTTTCTTTGTCTATTTTATTTCACTTAGCAAAATACCCTTTAGGTCTATCCATGTCATTGCAAATGGCAAGATCTCATTCTTTTTTATGGCTGAGTAATATTGCATTATCTATCCATCTATCTGTCTCTTTTTTATCCATTCATCTATAGTGTGCACTTGGGCTGTTTCCATATCTTGGATACTATAATACTGCTATAGGGGCGCCTGTGTGGCTCTGTCGGTCATGACTTTGACTCAGGTCATGATCTCGCTGTTCATGGGTTCAAGCCCTGCGTTGGGCTCTGTGCTGACAGTTCAGAGCCTGGAGCCTGCTTTCAATTCTGTGTCTCCCTCTCTCTCTGTCCTTCCCCCACTAGCTCAGTCTCTGAAAAAATGAATAAATGTTAAAAATTTTTAAAAAATAATGCTGCTATAAACATATGGGTGTATATGTCTTTTTGAATTAGTATTTTTGTTTTTTGGGGTAAATACCCAGTAGTGAAATTATTGGATTGTATGGCGTTTCTTTTTCTAATTTTTTAGAGGAAACTCCATACTGTTTTCCACAGTGACTGCACCAATTTTTATTCCTGCCAACAGTACCCAAGAATTCCTTTTTTTTCTACATCCCTGTCAATACTTGTTATTTGTTGTCTTTTTGATTCTAGCCATTCTGACAAGTGTGAGATAATGTCTCATTGTGGTTTCGGTTTGCATTTTCCTGATGATTAGTGATGTTGAGCCTCTTTTCATGTGTCTCTTGGCCTTCTACATGTCTTCTTTGGAAAAAGTCTGTTTAGTTCCTTTGCCCGTTTTTTAATTGGATTATTTTGTTTTTGATTGTTGATTTGTATAAGTTCCTTATATATTTTAGGTATTAATCCCTTATTAGACATAACATTTGCAAATATCTTTTACCATTCAATAGGTTGGCTTTTTATTTTCCTTATGGTTTTCTTTGCTGTGCCAAAGACTTTGGTGTAGTCCCAACTGTTTAATTTCATTTTTGTTTCCCTTCCCTGCAGAGATATATCTAGAAAAATGTTGCTAAGGCTGATGTCAAAGAGATTGCTCCCTGTGTTTTCTTCTAGGAATCTTATGGTTTCAGGTCTCATATATAGGTATTTAAAAAAGTGTTTATAATTTATTTTTGAGAGAGAGAGAGATCGAGCACAAGTAGCGGGACTGTGGAAGCAGAGAGAGGGAGATAGAGAATCTGAAGCAGCTCCAGGCTCCAAGCTGTCCGCATAGAGCCCAACATGGGGTTCAAAGCCAGGAACCGTGAGATCATGACCTAAGCTGAAGTTGGATGCCACCTGGGCACCCCTCACATTTAGGTTTTTAGTCTATTTTGAGTTCGTTTTTGTGTATGGTGTGAGAAAGTTGTCCAGTTCCATTTTTTTGCATGTATCATTCCAATTTTCCCAGCACCATTTACTGAAGAGACTGTGTTCTTCTTCTTTGTGTATTCTTGTCTCCCTTGTTATAGATCAATTGACCATATAAGTGTGGGTTTATTTCTGGGCTCTCTATTCTGTTCTGTTGATCTATGTGCCAATACCATACTGTTTTGATTACTATAGCTTTGTAGTGTATCTTGAAATCTGGGACTGTAACACCTCCAGCTTTGTTCTTTCTCAAGAATACTCTGGCTATTCAGGGTCTTCTGTGTTGCCATACACATTTTAATATTATTTGTTCTCGTTCTGTGAAAAATACTACTGGTATTTTTAAATGGCTGAGTAATATTGAATCTGCAGATTGCTTTGAGTAGTATGGGCATTTTAACACTATGAATTCTTCCAATTCATGAGCATGGAATACCTTTCCATTTGCTTGTGCTGTCTTCAGTTTCTTTCATCAGTGTTTTATGGTTTTCAGAGTACAGGTCTTTTACCTTCTCAGTTAAATTTATTTTTAGGGCATTTTATTCTTTTTGGTGCAATTATAAATAGAATTTTTTTTCTTAATTTCTCTTGCTGCTACTTCATTATTAATGTATAGAAATGCAACTGATTTCTGTATTCATTTTATATCCTGCAACTTTACTGAATTCATTTATTCTAATAGATTTTGATGGGATATTTAGCACTTGCTATGTATAGAAATACATTGTGCAAATAGTGACAGTTTTATGATTTCCTTTCCAGTTTGAGTGTCTTTTATTTCTTTTTGCTGTCTGATTGCTGTGGCTAGGACTTCCAGTACTATGCTGAATTAAAATGGTGAAAGAGAGCATCCTTGTCTTCTTTCTGATCTTAGAGGAAAAGCTCTTAGTTTTTCACCATTGTGTGTGGGTTTAGCTGTAAGTTTTTCATATGTTCTTTATCACGTTGAGGTATGTTCCCTCTAAACTTACTTTATTGATAGTATTTATCATGGAACATATGTTGAATCTTGTCAAATGCTTTTTCTGCATCTATTCAGATGGTCATATAATTTTTATGCTTCATTTTGTCAATGTTGCTAATATTTTGTTCATGCATCTTTCATAATGTCAGAATATCATATTGATTTGAAAGTATTGAACCATCCTTGCATCCTTGGAATATATCCTATTTGATCATGCTGAATGATCCTTTTACTGTTGTTTTGAATTTGGTTTTCTAATATTTTGTTAAGGACTTTTGCATTTATGTTTATCAGGGATATTAACCTGTAAGGTTTTGTTTTGTTTTGTTTTTAATGTCTTTGTCTGGTTTTGGTATCAGAGTAATGCTGATCTCAACGAATGTATTTGGAAGCTTTCCTTTCTTTTCTATTTTTTGGAATAGTTTGAGGAGAATAGGTATTAACTCTTCTTTATTGACTTTTAATTTTTTTCTTTTCAAATTTTTATTTAGATTCTAGTTAGTTAATAGCTCTTCTTTAAATGTTTGGTAGAATTCATCTGTGAATCCATCTGGTCCTGGACTTTTGTTTTTGGCAATTATTTGATTACTGATTCAACTTTGTTGCTAGTAATTGGTCTGTTCAGATTTTCTATTTCTTCTGATTCAGTTTTGGAAGATTGTTATGTTTCTAGGAGTTCATCTGTTTCTTTTAGGTTGTCCAGTTTGGTGGCATATAATTTGTTTAGTAGTCTCGCAATCCTTTGTATTTCTTTGGGGTTGGCTCTTACTTCCTCTCTTTTATTTCTGATTTTATTTATTTGGGTCCTCTCTTTTATTCTTGATGAGTTTAGCTAAAGATTTGTCAATCTTGTTTATCTTTTCAAAGAATCACTCTTGGGTTCATTCATCTTTTCTATTGTGCGGGAGGTTTTTTCATCTCTATTTATTTATTTCTACTATGATATCTATTATTTCCTTCCTTCTACTAACCTTAGCCTTTGTTCTTCTTTCTCTAGTTCCTGTAGGTGTAAGGTTAGGTTGTTTATTTGAGGGTTTTTTTTTTTTTTTTTTTTTTTTTTTTTTTTACTTCTTGAGGTAGGCCTGTATCATTATAAATTGCACTCTGAGAATTACTTTTACTGTGTCCCAAAGATCTTGGACCTTTCTATTTTCCTTTTCATTTGTCTCCATGGTATTTTTTTCCTCTCTAATTTCTTTGTTTACTCATCGGATGTTTAGTAGCATGTTGATTAGCCTCTGTGTGTTTGCGGTTTTTATGGGTGTTTTTCTTGTCATTGATTTCTAGTTTCATACTGTTGCAGCTGGAAAAGATGCATGATGCAATTTTAATTTTCTTAAATTTATTGAGACTTGTTTCGTGGCCTCAGATGTGATCTATCCTGGAGAATATTCCATGTGCACTTGAAAAAATGTGTATTCTTTTGTTTTGAGCTGGTATGTTCTATATTTATCTGTTAAGTCCATCTGGTGTAATGTATCTTTCAAAGACATTGTTTCCTCATTGATTTTCTGCCTGGATGATCTATCCGTTGATGCAAGTTGGGTGTTGAAGTCCCCTACTATTATTGTGTTATTGTCAGTACCTTCCTCTCTGTTTGTTGATCTTTGCTTTATGAGTTTTGGTGCCTTAATCATGGATGCTTAGATATTTGTTATAATTGTTATACCCTCTTGTTTGATTTTTTTGGAAGGTTTTTAATGCAGTAGTAGTTTCCCAGGACACTCACTCTGCATTGAAAGTAGTTTTGTTTGTTTGTTTGTTTGTTTGTTTGTTTATTAGCCTTTAACAGGTAAAACCTAAGACCTGAGGTTTAGAGTAAATATGCATGCCTTGCCCAAGGCTTTACAATTGTTATGTTCCATATTAGGATTTCAAACCCAGGCCTGCCAGATTCCAAAGCCCAGCCTTTTTAAAACCTACCTAGTTGCCTCTCTGAGCCAAAAGTTGAACTGAACTGAAATGAAATAAAATGAAATGAAAGAAAAAGAGGCAGTAATAGTAAAGTCAAGATCATAGGAGCATAGGAGATTGCCAGATTGCTAAACTGAGGCTGTCTAGTGCTGCTTTTTGGGGGAAATATTTCAAGATTACCATTCTTACCACCACCACCCTCAGTCCTAGCCTTGTTAACTGTCCCTATTATTATTGTTATTATTATTATTATTATTATTATTATTATTACTACTACTACTACTGCTGCTGCTGCTGCTACTGCTGCTGCTGCTGTAAGTCGTTACACTTATCACATGCTCTACTTGAATTTGGGTGATTTCTCCCTAGATATCTTTAATCTTTGTACTCCTAAACCTGGCTTAGTGCTTACCTCATAACAGAAACTCAGTAAATGTTCTTTGGATGGATGAATGAATTCTGGAATGTATTGTGGATGTACAAAGAACCTTATCAGTTAGACTAGAGATATAACTATTAGACACATGTTGTCTCTGATCTGGAAAACAATGCAGAGATCATAAATGAAGAGTTATAATAAGCTCTCCCACTCCATTTATCTCCACCCACACCTGACTCCACAAGGTAATCCATGTTAATATTCCTGCTGCATCTCTCACTCTTTTCTTCATCTTTATACAAATTGAAACAAACACATAAATGTATTATGTAGTTTTTTTGTCTTGTTAGCTTTTATTCAAATGTTGTCTTATATTCCATGTCTGGGCAATTTGTAAACTAGCATATGGATAAAGAAAACTTATATTCGGGGCGCCTGGGTGGCTTAGTCTGTTAAGCGTCCGACTTCGGCTCGGGTCATGATCTCGCGGTTCGTGGGTTCGAGCCCCGCATCGGGCTCTGTGCTGACAGCTAGCTCAGAGCCTGGAGCCTGCTTCAGATTCTGTGTCTCCCTCTCTCTCTGACCCTACCCTGCTCGCGCTGTCTCTCTCTCTCTCCTAAAAATAAATTTAAAAAACATTAAAAAAAAAAAGAAAACTTATATTCTATAGTCAAACTGATTAGAGTTGCATCCTGGCTCCTTGCTAACTAGCTCTAGTATCTTTGGTAAATTACTTAACTGTCTTTGTGCTCAGTTTCCTTATCAATAAAATAATGTGGGGAAAATAATTATTCTAATTTTTTAAGATTATAAAATATATAGCATAGAGCTGCTGAATAGTAAGCTTTCTATAAATGTCAGGTACTATGCCTGCATCAATAATAATAAAATAAATAAATAATATTTAATAATATTCCATAGAATGGAAATACCAAAATTCATCTGACCATTCCTAATGATAGTCTTTAGTTGTACCCAGTCTTGTTACCACTATAAACATTGCTATGATAAGCTTTTTGGTGAACAATTCTTAGTACTTTTATTTTCAGGGAAGATAATTACTCACAAAGGGATTGCTGTGTTGGGGCACTTGGGTAGCTTAGTTGGTTAAGCATCAGGCTTGGCTCAGGTCATGATCTCAGAGTTTGTGGGTTTGAACCCTGCATTGGGCTCTGCACTGACAGCTTAGAGCCTGGAGGCTGCTTCAGATTCTGTGCCTCCCAGTCTCTAATTAAATAGATCTACACCTGGTGTAGGAGAGCATCTATCCTTCTCCATGCATCTGGGTTTTAGAGATTAACTACTGCAATCCAGGCTGTTTAGAGATTAACTACTACAGTCCCGCTGTCCCAGAGACTGGATAGCTATTGTCTATAGCTGGAAATCACATGAACTGCCAAAAGTCATATGTCTGTATCTTTGCTTAGAGGTCTATATGGCTTGTTTTGATCTGAGATTCTAGCTCCTAGTGCTGAGAACTTTGTCTTTTCTAGGCAAGTTTATTTTAATAGGCATGGAGGTAAGAATGTTGAAGAAATGCTTAGTTAATGAAGTCATACTAGAGCTATTGATTTCTTCTCCTTAGAAGAACAGCTATATAAAATTAAAAACTCAGAAAGACATAATAGGTCAATCAGTCCTCTACAAATTGGATATACCATATTTTTTCATATCTAATGTGACTCAACTCACCTGATCTTCCACTTGGGAATCTATTGGTAATTCAAATAACCCTGCATGAAAATGCCTGTGGCTTAGTACAGGAACTGTGTCTGTTGTTTCTTCAGTGGAATAGGCTATCTCTTTTCTAAATTGAGTTCTTCTTGTTTCCTATTTTTCATTTCCTCTTTCCTTTGCGCTTAGACCTCAGACCCATGGATAGGCTTACAATACTACCCCCGAGATTTAGAAATAGATTACCTTCAAATTGCCGTTTCCTTACAACAAGAGCAGCTTTTCTGATTTCCCAGGGACCGAGCACTTCAAAAGTTCCTAAAACAGAATAGGCAATATTCCCTGACATGTTCCTGCCTATCACTGATCTTCCTTCCTAAATATTTTTAAAAATTATTTATTACTCCCCTTTTGTGGGAATAAAATGATCTAGCTTCCTTCTGCTGTGCTCTAGCAGAAATGAATACCAATATGCTTCCCAAAATAGAGAGGCCTCAGGCACCCATGAACATAAAAAAGCACTCACCCATAAAGAGGTATTTGAGTCTGTACTCAGCAGCCATTTTTTTTGGTCAGTTGTAAAAGCAGAACAAAATCACAAAACAGGCCAAGCCCATAGGCTTTGCGAGTTACTCCCGGCAGCCTTTTGTCAATCTGAAACTGGAGGATGTCAAGCAACAAATATAAAAACAGTGTAAGGGAAAGTAAGCATTTCTAACAGACTTGTTAACGTCAGTATTTTCTACAAGAGCCTTCAGCAGCAGGCTTCTGACCGCATTCTATGTCCACATATTTTTTTTGACCCACTGATTTTCACTTCTAGTTTCTGGCCTTGGAAACAAGGGAGAGAATTTTTAAGCCTGCCCAGACTGCTTACCTCAGTCAGAGGAGCACACCTTCTAAGCACTGCTCTCTGAATACTCTTAAATTAGGTCTCATTTCAGGATGTCTTTGTCTCCAGCCAATTGTCTAGACTGCACATTTACTTAGCACCTTTTGAAACACAAACAAATGAGCCACTGAAAATGTTTCTAATGTCTTGTGAAAAGACAAACTTTTACTGATACCCATTATTCCTATCTTATATTTTCCTAATTTCCTAGCTTTTCCTGGCCAAGTTGTACAGATCTAAACAGGATGTAGCATTTCACCCACCGGAGGAGTAAAATATCCATATTAAAAGACACTCCCTTGGGGCACCTGGGTGGCTCAGTGGTTTGAGCATCTGACTTCAGCTCAGGTCATGATCTCAGTTTGTGAGTTCTAGCCCGGCGTCACGCTTTGTGCTGACAGCTCAGAGCCTGGAGCCTGCTTTGGATTCTGTGTCTCCCTCTCTCTCTGCCCCTCCCCTGCTCATACTCTGGCTCACTTTCAAAAATAAATAAACATTAAAAAAATTGTTTTAAAAGACACTGCCTTTCAAGAAAGGTTAAAAATACCCCTTGAAAATGAAACAAAACAGAAGAGGGACAAAGTTATGTTAGGTGAAGGCTCACAAAAATAAAGCATATGACAGTATTTAGTTAAAGATACCAGAAGTAAAAAGTAAAGAATTAAACAGAGAATGGTTTTTCAGAAAAGGTAGAATCCTCTGAGGAGATAAGAGACCTATAAATCTATGCTCCAAGTAACATAGGACCAAAATTCATAAAGGAAATACTAATACAGTTGCTGAGAAAATGAAAAATGTATGATGATAGGGGCGCCTGCGTGGCTTAGTCGGTTAAGCGTCCGACTTTCGCTTAGGTCGTGATCTCACGGTTCGTGGGTTCGAGCCCCGCGTCGGGCTCTGTGCTGACTGCCAGCTCAGAGCCTGGAGCCTGTTTCAGAGTCTGTGACTTCCTCTCTCTCTGACCCTCCCCTGCTCACACTGTCTCTCTCTCTCTTTCTCCTAGAAATAAATAAAAATTAAAAAAGAAAGAAAGAAAAGAAAAATGTATGATGATAGTATCAAACTGTAACAGAATTCTATCAGATTAATATACCAAGTGGTCAAAATTGAAATAATATAAGACTTTGCAAATTGGAATATCCAGTTGATAAGAATGATTTTTAAAAAATTTTAAATGTTTGTTTATTTTTGAGACAGAGAGAGACAGATTGTGAGTGGGGAGAGGGCCTAGAGGGAGATACAGAATCTGAAGCAGGCTCCACGCTCCAAGCTGTCAGCAGAGAGCACAGTGCAGGGTTCGAACCCATGAACTGTTGAGATTGTGACCTGAGCTGAAGTTGGACGCCCAACTTACTGAGCCACCCAGGTGTCCCAAGAATAATTTAATAGTTATATTGTTAACAGTGTTCCCAATGAACAGAGAATCATGTTTTTTTATAATAGCTATGAAGAAATATATAGCATTAGACTAACCATTAGGCCACAAATAGAATATCAGTAAATTCTAGAGAAATATATTAGGCTATAATTTTTTTACCATAATCAAAAAAATCTGAAAATTAATATTACAAGGTAGCTATAAATGTGCGTGTTTAAGTCACACAGACACCTGGAATTAAGAAAGTTTTCTTTTTTTTTTTTAATTTATTTCTAGGAGAGAGAGAGAGTGAGACAGAGAGAGAGACAGAGAGAGAGAGAGAGACAGCGTGAGCAGGGGAGGGTCAGAGAGAGAGGGTGTCACAGACTCTGAAACAGGCTCCAAATAGAATATCAGTAAATTCTAGAGAAATATATTAGGCTATAATTTTTTTACCATAATCAAAAAAAATCTGAAAATTAATATTACAAGGTAGCTATAAATGTGCGTGTTTAAGTCACACAGACACCTGGAATTAAGAAAGTTTTCTTTTTTTTTTTTAATTTATTTCTAGGAGAGAGAGAGAGGGAGACAGAGAGAGAGACAGAGAGAGAGAGAGAGACAGCGTGAGCAGGGGAGGGTCAGAGAGAGAGGGTGTCACAGACTCTGAAACAGGCTCCAGGCTCTGAGCTGGCAGTCAGCACAGAGCCCGACGCGGGGCTTGAACCCACGAGCTGCGAGATCATGACCTAAGCGAAAGTCGGACGCTTAACCGACTAAGCCACCCAGGCACCCCAAGAAAGTTTTCTAAGTGAAACTTGTATTAGAGATTTTAAAAAGCTAAAATTACAAATTAATTGGAAATAAGCTATTATGATAAGTGTGTATACTATCAATAGGATGTAGCCAGTGATACAGACAAAACTACAGAGCTCAGTGTACAAGATAGGGATCAACCCACGTGCAAGGAAGGAGACCACAGAATTGGGCAAAGAGAGAAACCCAGCAGCGGAGTCTTCCATTAGACCTATAGGGTGGGGGTTTATACCCCTGCCTTGATCAGTCACTGGCTGAGGTAGCTCTCTGTGGCTGAGGAATTAAGAGCTGTGGCAGCAAGTCCCCCCCTTGAAAGGGGATCTGGGTGGTTCATCCCCATACCCACCATGACCTGATTTTAAAAAATAGTGACTTAGAGTTGTTTCTAGTAAAGTTAGGCATGGTGATTGCTAACACTGCTACTATTCATCATAGCAAATCACGGACAGTGCAATACACGGGGGAAAAAGTGGCAAGAGGTGTACATATTGGAAAGTAAGAAACAAAACTATTATTTGGAGGCAGTACAACTGCATGCAGAGAAAATGTAAGAAAATTAACCACAGCAAAATAAAACCTTAATATTTGTTCTTTAAGATTTGCAGAGTAAAAAATCAGCAGACAGAACTTAGTAGCTTTTCTAGACATCGACACTCCGATTTGTCATCTATGGAAAAGAAAACATTAAGTGGATAATAAGTGATAAATCAAATGTTTTGGTAATTTGGTAAACTGAACTAACATAGACCCTCACTCTTAACCACAAACTCATTGAACTTTTAGGGAAAATATGAATGAAAAATATTAAATACTTTACAAGGCCCAAACAAAAAAAACGACATTCCCCAGAGGAGAGAGCTCAGATGCAACATAATCTCTCAGGGCTACATCTTGAAATGAGTCCCTACCAGCTAGAGGAAGCAAAGCACAATGTGAATGACAGCTACAAAGACAGTCCTCATGTGGATGGTATTCTTTTGAAGGTGAGCAACAAAACATTGTCTTTGAGAAGGATACATTCTAGATAAAACCAGGTCTCTGGAAGAGCTCCTGCTTCTGGAAAAGGAAAACTGAAAAAAAAAAAAAAACCTATGTTTGTTGGTCCTGCGAAGCCAAAAAAGAGGTTGACTCTATGAGCCTCAAAATAGAAATCAAACTTGCCTTTGGTAAGACATCAAAGGTCCACATCTGGACTCTGCATAGGATGGAATAAAAATTTATATTACATGTTTAGTCTGGCATTCTCCACCCTGAGATTTTAATATTAAAAACAGGTCTTAGATTAGTCAAAACTCTTGGGAGTCCCAGATGCAGCTAAACGTTTAAACAAACCAATAAGAATACCACAGACCACTTTTACAATGCTGTATTTACAGAATTCTCCTCAGGGAAAAAAATTCCTAATGAAGGTTTGCTCATTACAAGATAATTACAAGTCTCACGAGGAAGTGGTCAGCTCTGAGAGGCAGCCAGCAGACAATCAGGAGTACTATGACCCTAAACCTGTAAGTAATAAAATAATATGAACAATTCCTTAAAATAAATACTCATTAACATTTACCTAGATTTTTCTGAAAGAATAGATACAATGGGACATATTCTTAATTGTGTGCCCAGTGGTTATTTTTTCCAATATCTTGTAATGGGATGCTACTTTTGTTTAGATTGTAAGCAGCCATGTACTTCAGAGGAGAATGGGTTCCTTCCCAGACCTAGAGGACAAATCATAATTGGCATAAGTCAGTTACGGTAATTTCAACACCTTCTCATTTAGGAAAGATGTGGCAAAATTCTGGTCAGTAATACCTGAGGAAAACATTGCTTTAGGCTTTTGGCAAAGTCTTCTTTGATCCTACAAAGGGTTGTTTGAAGAGGTATCCTCCTTTCTGCCACTGGACAACCTGCATAAGGATGAGGTGCTTGGAGCCACTGCAGCTATTTTGTGACCATGAGAGGAAAAGGTTAAGGACCAAAGCCAAATGCTTAAGATCAAGAGCAGGAAGTCGGAGAGAGTTTCCTGATCCGCTGAATTTGACTGCTCTGGAGCTGCCCTATCTCCAAATTTTTATGTTGTCATAGTTCTCAGAGTTTAAATGATTGCCCTTAGTCTTTTGTTATTTGTGCAGATCAAAGCAATTGATAAATTATAGTGGGAAAAAGAGGATCCTAATAATAATAATAATAAGAAGAAGAAGAAGAAGAAGAAGAAGAACAAGAACAGGCATGTTTGGATGGAGTCAAATAATTTTCTACAAATGAAGAATGTAACTATTACCATTACAAACTTACTGAACAGGTTAAACCGTGGATTAGACAGAGCTGAAATGACAGTTAAATAGAGGACAGATTGGAGAAATCTCGCAAAATGCAGCATAAAATAAAAGAACTATGAAAGAGAAGAGTAAACTGAAAGATAGAATGAAAGATCTAATTCACATCTAAGTTCTCCGAAGGAAGAGAATAAAGAGAATGATGGATGAAGGGCAACATTTACTTATTTAATGATGGATAATTTTCAGTAATTGATGAAATGTATAAATTTTCAGATGAGAGAAAAACAATCTTGAGCAGGATAAAAGTAATTCCTCAATGGACACATTATGCTGAAAGGGAAAAAAAAAAGCAGGGGGGACTTGATCAGAGAATAAGATTATCTATAATGAAAAATACAGGGGCACCTGGGTGGCTCAGTCCATTAAGCATCTGACTCTTGATCTTGGCTCAGGTCATCATCTCATGGTTTGTGATATCGAGGCCTGCGTCGGGCTCTGTGTTGACAGTGCAGAGACTACTTGGAATTCTCTCTCTCCTCTTTCTGTCTCTCCTCCTGCTCTCTCTCTCTCTCTCAAAGTAAATAAACATATAAAAATATATAATGAAAGATACAGTGGCCTCTTTCTCAATAATGGTCTCTCTCAGTCCATAAACCACTGGCCTTCTTTCAAAACCCTTATTAGAACCCTGATTTTGTTCAAGTATTAGATGGAGATTTCTTGATTAATCAGTCAAAGTCATTTCTAGCCATGAGGAGGTAACGATTCCTGTGATATATTTATAATATATATATGTTATTATATATGTAATTTAACTGTGTATGTGACTATATATATATTTTTTCTTTCCTTAAGAGGATGTCCAGTAGACATCTCAGGATTGATCCCTGAGAGAATGGAAACAGTGAAATCCATAAACACCCTGGATTTCTGCAGACACATCTGCACAATGGTGCAAGGATAGGCAGCTTAAATAGATCACAGCAGTCTCAACGAGGTGAAGAGACAGAGATCAGAATCCAGATCCTAAGGTAGCTGGAATTTGTCTGGAAGGCTAATGTGGAAAAAGGCAACTATGTACAGAAGAAGATCCAGGAATCTGCACAGCAGATCCCTTAAATATTGACCAAATACTAACCTGTTCATGAACAACATTAGAATTCACAGGGCCAGAAAAGAACCACTCCTAGGGAAAGAACTGCCACAGTGCTGTGAGATAGACATCTTCCAGAGTAGCACAGGGGTGGGAGGCATTTGAGTACAGGCCACCCTGAGGAGAGAGAATTTCTTGAATACTCAGAGCATACAATATAGACCCTGACAAAGGCCACAAATTATGAATATGGCTAATCTAACATGGGGGAGGGGTGGGGAAGAATGCCACTTTAGGTTTTCCCAAACAAATCTTAAAGGAAGACTTGGGGAGATTAAGCTAATCCTTAAGTAAATTACCTGCCTTCTAGAACAAAGCTCAATGCCCTATTAAAGAACAAACAGAATCCAGATACTCAAGAAATTACCATATACCTAGCATAGAAAACTTGTAGACATGTGAAGAGGCAGGAAAATTTGACTCATAGTGAGGACAAATATCAACCAGTGAAAAATTTCTAGAAATCACAGAGATGATAGAATGAGCAGCAAAGATTTAAAGCAAGGTCAAGTTGTTTTTTTAAGTTTTATTTAAATTGCAGTTAGTTAACATACAGTGTAATGTTAGTTTCAGGTGCCCAATATAGCGATTCACACTTCCATACATAACCCTGTGTTCATCACAGCAAGTGCCCTTTTTTTTTTTTTTTTTTTTTACAAATAGTTTATTGTCAAGTTGGTTCCACATAACACTCAGTGCTCATCCCCACAAGTGCCCCTCTCCGTGCCCATCCCCCCCTCACTCCCACACCCATCAGTCCTCAGTTTGTTCTCAGCATTCAAGAGTCTCTCATGGTTTGCCTCTCTCCCTTTCCCCCACTATTTCCCCCCTTCTTCTCCCCCATGGTCCTCCGTTAAGTTCCTCCTAATCCTCCTATACGTGCAAACATATGTTATCTGTCCTTCTCTGCCTGACTTATTTCGCTAAGCATAACACCCTCAAGGTCCATCCATGTTGCTACACATGGCCAGTTTTCATTTTTTCTCATTGCCATGTAGTATTCCATGGTATAGATAAACCACATCTTCTTGATCCATTTGTCCGTTGATGGACACTTAAGCTCTTTCCACCAAACATCAGTTTTAAAGGGGAAAGTTTAGATGAGTCCTGTTTAAGTCAGGCATGAGACAGAATATCAAATTTTATCACGCTGTTATCATTACACAAAAAGTGCCTGTGCAGTAAGATAAATAGGGTAAGAGGAATAAGAGCTGAAAGTAGGGGTGCCTGGGGGGCTCAGGCAGTTAAGTGTCTGACTCTTTTTTTTTTTTTTTTTAATTTTTAAATGTCTATTTTTGAAGGAGGGAGAGAGACATAATGTGAGTGGCAGGGGGGCAGAGAGAGAGGGAGACACAGAATCCAAAACGAGCTCCAGGCTCTGAGCCTGTCAGCACAGAGCCTGACGCGGGGCTCAAACTCACGAACTGTGAAATCATGACCTGAGCCAAAGCCAGACGTTTAACCCACTGAGCCACACAGTGTCTGACATTTGACCTTGACCCAGGTCATGATCTTGCGGCTTGTGAGTTTGAACTCCGAGTTCGGCTCTGTGCTGGTGGTGCAGGCCTGCTTGGGATTCTCTCTCTCTTCCTCTCTCTGTCCCCACCCTTGCTCATGCTGTCTTTCTCTTTCAAAAGAAATATATAAACTTAAAAAAAATAGAAAAACTGAAAATAATTAATAAGAGGTTCGGCTGCATGTGACAGAATTTTAAAATAATTTAAACAAGAGATGAGGTTATTTTTCTCTCATATAAAAGAAACTTAGAGAATGGCCATCCAGGTTGGTGTGCCAGTTCTGCAAAGTCATCAGCCACCAAGGTATCCTCTGACGTCGTGTTTTGCCGTCCTGACTGCTTGATTTTCAATCTCAGCATTCCTCATGTTCCAAGATGCTTCCTTGAAATCCAGCAGTAATGTCTACATTCTGGGTAATAGGCAGAAAGGAGGTGAGAGGGATAAAAAAGTATACCAGGCTAGCTGTCCTTATATGAAGTATCTATCTCAGAAATGTTACACACCAATGTCTACATATGGTCACATGACCGTAGCAAGCAGCAAGAGAGTTTTTTATTGAAACTGCTGCTCTCCTAAAAAATACTTGCTTCTAGGGGTGCCTGGGTGGCTCAGCGTGTTAAGTGTCCAACTTCAGCTCAGGTCATGATCTCACAGTCTGTGAGTTCGAGCCCCGCATTGGGCTCTGTGCTGACAGCTCAGGGCCTGGAGCCTGCTTCAGATTCTTTGTTTCCCTCTCTCTCTCTGCCCCTCCCCTGCTCATACTCTGTCTGTCTGTCTGTCTGTCTCTCTTTCAAAAATAAATAAACATTTAAAAAATGTTTTTAAAACTTACTTCTATTAAGAAAGATGGGAGAAATGTATACTGGTGGAAATTTCTGGCTATAGAATCAAATCCAGTCTGACTTTCTTCCTTGGCACATGGCTACCTAGTTAAAGGTTGGTTTACTAGCCTCTCTTGTTGCTGCATATGGGCTCATGGCTAAATTCTGGCTTTTGGAATGCTAGTAAAAGTGGTGTATGCAGTGTCGGCTTCACTTCATTAAAAGAAAATCTCTTGCCCTGGTAATTTCTTTTCCCCTCCCTGTAAGCTGTAATATGGACTGGCAGCAACCCAACTTTGAACATGCATTTGAATACAAACCTTTAGCGGTGGAAGAGAATCAAGATAGAAGGAAAATTGGTTTTCCGCAGGAAAGAAATGATACTAGATCACTGTCTCACACCATCCATAAATATAAATACCAGATGCATCAAAGACATACATGTGATAAAACTTCAAAAACTTTTAGGAAAATAAATTGTATGGCCTCCAGATCAGCATTTTGTACAGTTTTTTGTACCACTTCTCGGAGCTCCTTTCTAATTGCTAGATGGGATGCTGTCTGATTCATGAATCACTGAATAAAGCCAATTAGACTTCAAATTAAAAAAAAGACATGGAAACAAAAATCATAAAGGAAAAGATTGAAAGATTTGAGCACACTAAACTCTAAAAGTACTTAAGGATAGAGGAAAATATAAACATTTAAAAGACAAGGTAGGCTTATGGTTAAACTCTAATATGCAGACTGTTCCTACTCATTGATAAGAAAACTACACAGTGCAATAGAAACATAGATGGACATCTGCAAACCAGTTTAGAGAAAAGAACTTTCTAATTGGCCAAGAAACACACAAAATCAGATCAGCCTTGCTGTTGATCAGGGAAATGCCAATTAAGACAAGGTATTTTTCCTCATAATGACAAAGCTTGTAAAGATTATAAACATCTGATGCTATCATGGGAAAAGAAAAAACTGTAAAAAGGGAAATTGTTGAATAAACTGGGTAGTTATTAAGAGAATGGGATAACTTTCTACATATTTGGAAAGAAGTCTTTAGTATTTTTAAATGAAAGAAGTCTGTCTTAGAATAATAAGCAAAGTGTTATATTATTTTTATAAAAAACAGATAATCCTGCCCTTTGTTAGCAAGGAAATCCTTATAAGTGCATGTAAAATGGAAACATTTATGGACGTTAAGTTGGTCCATTTATTAAGGTAATTCCTGCATTACAACATGAGAGCTTTTGGGAGGCTCTGAGCAATGTTCTTTCTGCCATTGACACAGCTGTCCCATTTACTTGTTTTCTATTATTTATAAAATCTAATATGCAAGTTTTGGCTTTTATAGTAATACCATTCCCTAAGGGCACCATGCTAAGTAGATGAGGCCTTAGCAAAGCAATGTGCACAAGCTTGAATGTTCTTAGTGCTTCTTTAATACCTGTAGAATATTCCTGAAAGCTTTCAAGCACATTCATATCCAAATCTTCAAAATCTTAAATCTGCTGAGAATCTTATTCACAAAATCATTTTGATCTTGTTCTGAGGATGGGACACACCATTATTCAGGAAGTTTATAGAAAGGCTGTTAATCCTAGAGACAGGATCTGGCCTGTGGCCAAGTCACTTTCCATAAAACGTTTGACACTTGAGTAGTAACATTAACTGGTCCATTCCATTAGGATGCTATTATTTAGTGCACCAGTAATGGGCCAGATGATTCTCAATGTAATGCCTATTCCCAGGGAGATTCTTAGGAAGAATAGAGTTCATTATGTTCACTGATGCTGTGATATTAGGAATCAACAGAGGAACAGAGTAATCACAAGGAGATATACAAGCGGTAGAGAGACAAAGATATAAGGCAGCTTTAATGCCATAGAAAATACGCTCTGCCTAGTGGTGCGAGAAACCTTTACTGTAGACCGAGTTGTGCCCCTAATTGTGTAAGCATGCTGCTGGCTCCTCATCTGAGAATGAAGGACTCATCTTGGATTATGGTTTTTTTCTCCAGTTTTTTTCTCCAGTTCCTGGGGTTCCATGAAGCTTTCTCAGGGGCTGAAGTCAGAGAGGTGGCATAAAGGGCTGACAGAGGCGAAGCTCTAGTCTTCTCAGACCCCATCAAATCACAGCATCCCTTCCCCTCTCAGTTTTGTATACCAGGTTCTGTGTAAGATTTGGTTGGAAATAACAAAGTTTTGAAAACCTCTCCACCGGCCTATTTCTTTGTTCCCAACTAGTTTTCGAAATTCTATGGTTACAAGGACAAATAGAAGATGTTACAATGGACTTTACTGAATTCACAATGTTCACTGTGTCAACAAGAGTATTTTCCAAAATGCATTCTTTGGAACTCTGGTGTTAATAGACAAAAGAGGGGAGGGCTACTATCTGGACAGATATGTTTCATAAATCTTAACTGCAGGACTTATCCTTGATAAGTCCTTTTATATGTTATAAGGCCTTTTATATATTTCTATACAATGTGAGTTTCAGACAGACTGCTATAACACTTCTCCGTACTTCTTTGTGCTTTATCTTGTGTGACCTGACTCCCACGAAACTCCACTTTCCCACACCTTTACACTGTGATCCCAGCAAGTTGTATTTCATATAGCAAATACTTCCACTCCCTCCGCCTTTTCATTGAGTGCTATTTTACCTTTTGATTATCTATAATCCCTTTTAGTCTAAAAACCTTGGGATAGATAATGGGGCCACTATTAACCCAACCTCCCAGTACCACATCTGGGGCATTATTATCCTGTATATTTCATATTCCCAAGTCTACACCACATTGATTTTAGTGAATAGCAACACTGTTGTGGTAGATTATTATAGTATTCACAAGCGTTTGTTAGTCTCCTCTGGGGGTATTATAGTACTCCACGCCACTGGTGTTAGATTTGGCCATATGGCTTGTTCTGGTCAGTAAACTGGGAGCAGAAGTGGTGTTTGTCTTGTTGAAACAGAAGCCTTAGCAGCCAGATCCTGTTTTACCGTATCTTTTCTTTCTCTTTCTCATAAAATAGGTTATATACCAGATAGATGCTACTCTGTCAGTTTGAGTCCCAGAGTGGAAATAGCATGGAATGGAGCCAGAGCCAACCCACAATGGACACATAACAGTAACAAGATAGAAACTTTGGCTGTTGCAAGCCTCAGCACTGCAATCCACTGGGATTTGCTGGGGCTGGGGGTTGTTTGTCTGTTCAGGCTGCCATAACAAAAGACCACAGACCACATGGCTTAAACAACAGAAACTTATTTCTCGCAGTTCTGGAGGCTGAGAAGGCCAAGATGCAGGTGCTAATGGATTTGGTTCCTGGTGAGGCATCTCTTCCTGGCCTGCAGATGACTGCCTTTTCACTGTGTCCTCACATGGTGGAGAGAGTGGTACAAACAAGCTCTGTGATGGCTCCCCTTTTAAGGACATTAGTCATATTGGATCAAGACCCTACCCTTATGACCTCATTTAACCTTAATTATTTCTTTACTTCAAATACAGTCACATTGGGTGTTAGGGCTTCAACATATGAATTTTGGAGGGACACAGTTCAATTCACACAGGGGTTGTTTGTTAAAGTGGCAAAATCTAGCCTCTTATTCATCATCTACCTACTTGGTGAAACCCATATCTGGATATTATCTTTAACTTCCCCTTCTTCATTACCCTTCACACAAACAGATTACCAAGTTCTGTTATATTTACCTTTTCATGACCTCTCTAGCACATTCATCATCCTCATTTTTCCTGTGAACTAAAGCCATACAAAAGGAGAGTCCCATGTATTTAATAATGCTTTCTGTGCCTCCATGTAGATTCTCTTTCCTAGGAAGTACACTTGGGAAATAAGGTGAATATGATGTGATGAAAAGGAAGCTTTGAGCAAATGAAATAGAGAAACAATATTTAGAGAAAAAGAGGGGGCGGGGGGAAGGCAGGTGCAATGTGAAGCAGAAATGAATGACCTCCTGTCCAGTCAGGAGAAGGGGAAAGTAGCCGTATGCCCGGTGACTGTCCTGTTCTGGATTTCAGTCCCGGGCTGTATTTCTTTCCTTGCCTCCATGTTTCTGCCCCAGTTCTGTGTGTGATTATCTTTTTCCTGCTTGCCCTCATCCTCTAATTCCACTTCTCTTGTGCTGACCATTGTGCTGGTATCAATAACAAAAACTTCCAGAATCAGAATTCAAATCCCAACGTAGCAGTATTTCTAGAACCCATCACAAGTGTATGCATTGTCCAAGGAGTCCTAAGAAAAATTTTCAGAATTGTATTCCTTAAAAAAACAAGGATCTCCAAAACTGGTAACCAGCCTCTCTTTCTTGCTACCTGTACAGGTTGCATGATGCTCCCCTCAAAGATATATTTAGGTTTCACCTCCAATATGTTCGAATGGGATCTTACTTGGACACAGGGTTTTGCAGATGTAATTAGTTAAGATGAGGTTGTACTGGAGTAGGGTGGGCCCCTAATCCAATATGACTGGTGTCCTTCTAAGAAGATGGCAGTAAAGGCTATGTGAAGACACGCAAGGAGAAGACAGCCATATAACAACAGAGGCAAAGATCAGAGTGATGCATCCAGAAGCCAAAGAGTGCCAGAGATACTGCCAACACCGAGAGCTAGAAGAGCAATGAAGGGTTTTGTCCTAGAGCCTTGAAATAGATAGCATGGTTCTGCTGACTTCCTGACTTTCAGACGGTTAGCCTTCAGAACTGTGAAGCAATACATTTCTGCTGTTTTTAGCTACCAGTATGTTTAATTAAGTTTAAATTTTAATTCCGGTATAGTTAGCACACAGTATTATATTAGTTTCAGGTGTGCAGTATAGTGATTCAACAGTTCTATACGTTCTATACGTATAGTTCTATACGTTACTCAGTGCTCATTATGTTGAGATTGTTCTTTAATCCACATCACCTATTTTACCCACCCTCCTACCTGCTCCCTCTGGTAACCATCAGTTTTTTTATAGGAGCATTATTTACAACAGCCAAGGTATGGAAGCAGCCCAAGTGTCTATCAACTGATGAACAGATAGGAAGATGTGGTATATAGATACAATGGGATATTTTTCAGCCATAAAAAAAAAAGAATGAAACCTTGCCATTTGCAACAACATGGATGGAGCTAGAGTGCATAATGCTAAGTGAAATAAGTCACTCAGAGAAAGAGAAATACTATATGATTTCACTCATTTTGAATTTAAGAAACAAAACAAATAAACAAAGGAAAAAGAGAGAGAGAGACAAACCCAGAAACAGATTCTTAACTACAGAGAACAAACTGATGGCTTTTTTTTTTAGTTGTATAAATTCTTTATATATTTTGAATACTAACCCTATATCAGATATGTCATTTGCAAGTATCTTCTCCCATTCAATAGATGTCTTTTAGCTTTATTGATTGTTTCCTTCACTGTGTAGAAGCTTTCTGTTTTGATAAAGTCCCAGGAGTTAATTTTTGCTTTTGTTTCCTTGCCTCGGGAGACATATCTGGAAAGATATTGTTATGGCCAATGTCAGAGAAATTTCTGCCTGTGCTCTCTTCTAGGATTTTTATAGTTTCAGGTCTTACACTTGGGTCCTTAATCCATTTTGAGTTTATTTTTGTGTATGCTGAAGAAAGTGGTCTCGTTTCATTCTTTTGCATGTAGCTGTCCAGTTTTTCCAACACTATTTGTTGGAAAGACTGTCTTTTTCCCATTGTATATTCTTGCCTCCTATATTGAAGAAGAATTGATCATATATTTGTGGGTTTTTTCTAGATGTCTTCTGGTTTTGTGCCAATACCATACTGTTTTGATTACCATAGCTTTGTACTATATCTTGAAATCTGGGATTTTGATACCTCCAGCATTGTTTTTCTTTTTCAAGATTTTTTTTAGCTTTTCAGGGTCTTTTGTGTTTCCATGTTTGTTCCAGTTTTGTGAAAAATGCTGTTGGGATTTTGATATGGTTGGCATTAAATCCATAGATTACTTGGCTAGTATGGATAGTGTAATACTATTTGTTCTCCAAATCCATGAGCATGGAACATCTTTCCACTCATTTGTGTCATCTTCAATTTCTTTCATCAATGTTTTGTCGTTTTCAGAGTACAATGCCTTGGTTAAGTTTATGCATTTTATTGTTTTGGGTGCAATTGTAAATGGGATTTTATTTGTTCTTTGTTTTTTTGTCTTAATGTGTATTCATTTCCTGAGAGAGAGAGACAGAGTGTGAGCAGAGGACAGGCATAGAGAGGAAGACAGAATCTGAAGCAGGCTCCAGGCTCTGAGCTGTCAGCACAGAGCCCAAAGTGGCGCTTGAACTCACAAACTGTGAGATGATGAACTGAGCCAAAATCAGATGCTTAACTGACTGAGCCTCCCAGGTGCCCCAGGGATTGTTTCCTTAATTTCTCCTTCTGGTGCTTTATTATTAGTACATAGAAATGCACACGATTTCTGTGCACTGATTCTGTATCCTGTGACTTTACTGAATTTATATATCAGTTCTAGCAGTTATTTTGGTGGTATTTCCAGTTTCCTGTAAAGAGCATCATGTCATCTACAAATAGGGAGAGTTTTATTTTCCCTTACCAATTTGAATGCCTTTTATTTCTTTTTGTTGTCTGATTACCGTAGCTAGGACTTCCAGTACTATGTTAAATAAAAGTGGTGAGAGTGGATGTCCTTGTCTTCTTCCTGATCTTAGGGTAAAGCTTTCAACTTTTCTCATTGAGTATGATGTTAGGTGTGGGTTTTTCATAAATGGCCAGTATTATGTTGAGGTATGTTCACTTTAAACCTACTTTGTTGAGTTTTTTTTTAATCATGTATGGATGTTATTACTTTGTCAGATGCTTTTTTGCCTTTATTGAAATGATCATGTGGTTTTTATCCTTTTTTCTCTTTTGATGTGATATATCATGTTGATTGATGCAAATATTGAACTATCCTTGCATCCTGGGAATAAATCCCACTTGAGCACAGTGACTGATTTTTTTAAATGTATTTGTGGATTCGGTGTGCTAGTATTTTGTTAAGAATTTTGCATCTATATTCATGAGAGATATTGGCCTGCCATTTTCTTTTTTTTGTGGTGTCTTTATTTGGTTTTGGTATCAGGGTAATGCTGGTCCCATAGAATGAAATTGGAAGGTTTCCTTCCTGTTCTATTTTTTGTTTTTTGGTTTTTTGTTGTTGTTGTTGTTGTTGTTTTTAATGTTTTATTTATTTCTAGGAGAGAGAGAGACAGCGTGAGCAGGGGAGGGTCAGAGAGAGAGAGGGAGTCACGGACTCTGAAACAGGCTCCAGGCTCTGAGCTGGCAGTCAGCCCAGGGCCCAACGAGGGGCCCGAACCCACGAACCGCGAGATCATGACCTAAGCGAAAGTCGGACGCCTAAGCGACTAAGCCACCTAGGCGCCCCACTTCCTGTTTTATTTTTTGGAATAGTTTTAGAAGAATAGGGATTAACTCTTCTTTAAGTGTTTGGTAAAATTTGCTTATGAAGCCATCTGATTCTGGATATTCGTTTGTTGGGAGTTTTTTGATTACTAATTCAGTATCGTTGGTAATCCATCTGTTCTAACTTTGTTTCTTCCTGCTTCAGCTTTTCTATGTTGGTAGGAGTTTATACATTTCTTCTAGGTTGTCCAATTTGTTGGCATATAGATTTTATAATATTATTTTTACAATTGTTTGTATTTTTGTGGTGGTGTTATTTCTCCTCGTTCATTTGTGATTTTGAGTTCTCTCTCTCTTTGATGAGTCTGGGCTAGAAGTTTAACAATTTTCTTGATTTTTTTCAGACAACCAGCTCCTGGTTTCATTAATCCATTCTATTGTTTGTTTAGTTTCTATATTAATTATTTCCTTCCTTCTGCTGGCTTTGAGTTTTGTTTTTCTTTTTCTAGCTACTTTAGGTTTAAGGTTACATTGTTTATTTGAGATTTTTGTTGCTTTTGATGTAGGCCTGCATTGCTGTAAACTTCCATCTTAGACCTGCTTTTGCTGATCCTGAAGATTTTTGGACCATTGAATTTTCATTTGTCTCCATGTCATTTTTTATTTCTTCTTTGATTTCTTGGTTGACTCATTCATTGTTTAATAGTATGTTATTTGACTTTCATATATTTGTGCTCTTTCCAGATTTTTTCTTGTGGTTGATTTCTAGTTCTGTAGTACTATAGTCAGAGAAGATGCATGGTATGGAGTTGATATTTTTTAATTTTTTAAGGCTTGTTTTGTGGCCTAATATGTGATCTACTCCGGAGAATGTTCCATGTGCCCTTTGAAAAGAATGTGTATTGTGCTGTTTTAGGATGAAATATTCTGAATATATCTGTTAAATCTATCTGGTCCAGTGTGCTACTGTTTACTTGTTGATTTTTGTTTGCATGATCTGTCTGTTGATTGAAGGGGGGTGTTAAAATTTCCTACTATTATTGTATTGCTGTTGATTAGTTACTTTATGTTTGTTATTAACTGTTTTATGTCTTTGGGTGCTCTTATGTTGGGTGCATAGGTATTTATAATTGTTATATCTTCTTGTTGGATTATCCCCTTTATTATTATACATTGTTCTTGTCTCTTGTTACACTCTTTGTTTGTGGTCTATTTTATCTGATATAAGTATTGCTACCCTGGCTTTCTTTTCACATCCATTTGCATGATAAATATTTTTCTATCATCTCACTTTCAATTTGCAGGTGTCTTTAGGTCTGAAATGAATCTCTTGTAGGCAGCCTATAGACGGGTCTTATTTATTTGTTTATTTTTTATCCATTCTGTCACTGCTCTTGATTGAAGTGTTTAGTCCATTTACCTTAAAAGTAATTATTGATAGAAACTGACTTGACAATAAACTATTTAAGGAAAAAAAGAGACTGCAAAAAAAAAAAATAGAAGTATTAAATTAAAACAATGCACTGAAGTAGCCTGGACAACACTCCAAAATGTATTCTAGAGTCTCAAAAAAATTAAAAAATTTAAAAATAAATAAATAGGGGTACCTGGGTGGCTCAGTGGGTTAAGCGTCCGACTTCGGCTCAGGTCATGATCTCACAATTGGTGAGTGCAAGCCCCACGTCGGGCCCTGTGCTGACAGTGCAGAGCCTGGAGCCTGCTTCAGATTCTGTGTCTCCCTCTCTTTCTGACCCTCCCCTGCTCATGCTGTCTCTCTCTCACAAATAAATAAAAACATTTGAAAATAAATAAATAAATAAATAAAAAAAAATAATTATTGCTAGATATGTATTTATTGCCATTTTGTTACTTGTTTTGTGACTGTTTCTGTAGTGCTTCTCTGATCCTTTCTCCTCTTGCTCTCTTTTACGGTTTGCTTCCTTTCTTTAGTGAGAGATATTTGGGTTTCTTTCACTTTATTATTTACATATCTATTACTTGTTTTTGATTTGTGGTTACCCTTGGGTTTGTATAGAGCATCTTCTGCATATAGCAGTCAATAGTATGTCAATGGTTGCCTCTCCACACATTTAAGTATATGGTGTGATACTTTACATCCTTTTATTTTGTGAATCCCTTGACTGGTTTTTACAGATAGACTTATTTTTACTGCTTTTGTGTTTCCTACTTTTTGTATTCTTACTTATGGTCTTTCCTTTCCACTCAGAGTCCCCTTTAACATTGCTTGTAGGGCTGATTTAATGGTCATAAACTAACTCCTTTAGCTTCTGTTTGTCTAAGAAACTTTATCTCTCCTGTTCTGAATGACAGCTTTGCTGGATAGACTATTCTTGCCTGCAGATTTTCCCCTCTAAGCACTGTGAGTAGATCCTGTCACTCCTTAAGTCACCAGTTTTTGGTACTTCATTACAGCAACCCTAGGCAATGAATATGCCACTATGCTGGAGCTGTAGGTCCAAGAGATGATAGTTACTCCTAGGAAGCCAAGGCTTGAGTTACTGAGGGAGTACTTAGGCTCAAATTAATTAGAGGCCAAGATGAGAGAGATGGCCATGCAGGTGGATGGGGAATAGGACAGTCTTGCCAGGCTCCTCATTCCTCAGCAGATCCCTCCTGGACCACATGAAGGCAGGTGAAAGGGCTTCTTCTAACTTCACCTCACTCTCTCCTCTCCCCTCCCTGTCTCCACTGTCACTACCCACTATCACAGCCACTGATGTCTATGTTTTCAAACAAAATTTACTTGAAAGAGTTTTTAAAGATATCACAATCATCAGTATACCATTTGGAAAGACAACCATTTGAGATGATGGAGAAACAGCTTATAGATTTGGGCCAAGTGGTTAAAGGTAATTTGTCCCAGGCCATGGCCCATTCAGCATCTCTTGAGGTTGCCTCCCAGCCATCCTTACTCTCCCTGCTCTTTCCCTACAGTTTGAGACTATTTCCCTCAACCCTGCAGTTCTGACTTGCCACCCTTCCTGGTTTACCAGTTTGACTCCGTGTGTATTAGACAGTAGCTTTCCTTTCCCAGCTGATACCAAAATGTTACGATATTGAACCAATGTCCTTTTCTGTAGAAACTTTTACCCTGGTGAACCTTTGCTCCTTTGGGTGCTGAGATAGATTTAATTGGATGAGTAAAAGAAAAAAAAAAAAAACAGTCCATCTAGTAAAACCCAGATTATCTTTCCAAAGTAGGCCGGACAAATTCCATGCCAGATCGCAGATGTCTCCAGGCATGCGAACAAGCTGCTGCTTCTCTGGCTGTGTCATTAGAAGGACTTCAGGATTCTGACATCCACCTAGCACAACCATTTTGCTCTCTGGAGTAATCTGATTCTGTCATAAAATAAGTAAATAGCAACAGTAACTAGAGTAACTAGAGTTTTGCATACAAAACAAATCTAGAAGGAAGCACACCAAAACAGCAACTATCGTTTTCTAAGAAGTAGAACTAAAAGTTTACTTGTGTTCTTGGTACCTTTCTGAATTGCATGACTTTTTTTTTTTTAACAGTAATAAATTTTAGTTTAGAACCAGACAAATAAAACTGTCTCATGTTGTTTGCAGGCAATCACCACCCCTCAACTCTATGCAGAGAGTAGGTAATATGCTGATTTAGCTTATCTAAACAGAAAATTTCTTTCTTTCTTTTCTTTTTTTTGTTTTAGTTTTTTAGTTAGCATCTAGTGCAACAATGATTTCGGAAATAGATTCCAGTGATTCATCCCCTACATATAACATCCAGTGTTCATCCCAACAAGTGTCCTCCTTAATGCCCCTCACCCATTTAGCCCATCCCCCTCCCACAACCCCTCCAGCAACCTTCAGTTTGTTCTCCATATTTAAGAGTCTCTTAATGTCTTGTCCTCCTGTATTTATATCATTTTTGCTTCCCTTCCCTTATGTCCATCTGTTTAGTATCTTAAATTCCTCTTTTGAGTGAAGTCATATGATATTTGATATTTGTCTTTCTCTGACTAATTTCGCTGAGCACAACACCCTCTAGTTCCATCCACATAATTGCAAATGGCAAGATATCATTTTTTTTTATTGCCAAGTAATACTCCATTGTATGTATGTATGTATATATATATATATATATATATATATATGTCACATCTTTATCCGTGCATCCGTCGATGGACATTTGGGCTCTTTCCATACTTTGGCCATTGTCAATAGCACTAAACATTGGGGTACACGTGCCCCTTTGAAATAGCACACCTGTATCCCTTGGGTAAATACCTAGTAGTGCAATTGTTGGGTTGTAGGGTAGTTCTTTTTTTTTCTTTTTTTACAAATAGTTTATTGTCAGATTGGTTTCCATATAATACCCAGTGCTCATCCCCACAAGTGCCCTCCTCCATGACCATCTCCCCCCTCCCCCCCCCACATCCATCAGTCCTCAGTTTGTTTCTTAGCATTCAAGAGTCTCTCATGGTTTGCCTCTCTCCCTTTCCCCCACCATTTCCCCCCCTTTTTCTCCCCCATGGTCCTCCGTTAAGTTCCTCCTAATCCTCCTATACGTGCAAACATATGATATTTGTCCTTCTCTGCCTGACTTATTTCGCTAAGCATNTTCTCATTGCCATGTAGTATTCCATGGTATAGATAAACCACATCTTCTTGATCCATTTGTCCGTTGATGGACACTTAGGCTCTTTCCGTGTTTGTTAGCCATCTGGATGTCTTCTTTGAAGAAATGTCTATTCCTGTCTTGTACCCGTTTCTTCACTGGTTTATTTGTTTTTTGGGTGTTGAGTTTGAGAAGTTCTTTATAGATTTTGGATACTAACCCTTTATCTGATATGTCATTTGCAAATATATTCTCCCTTTCTGTTGGTTCCCTTTTAATTTCGCTGATTGTTTCCTTCACTGTACAGAAGTTTTTTTTTTTTTTTTTTTTTATGAGGTCCCAGTAGTTCATTTTTGCTTTTGTTTTTGTTGCCTCCAGAGACGTGTTGAGTAAGAATTTGCTGTGGCCGAAGTCAAAGAGGTTTTTGCCTGCTTTCTCCTCCAGGATTTTGATGGCTTCTTATCTTACATGTAGGTCTTTCATCCATTGTGAGTTTACTTTTGTATATGGTGTAAAAAAGCGATCCAAGTTCATTTTTCTGCCTGTCACTGACCAGTTTTCCAGCACCATTTGCTAAAAAGAGTGTCTTTATTCCATTGGATATTCTTTCCTGCTTTGTCAAAAATTAGTAGGCCATACATTTGTGGGTCCACTTCTGGGTTCTCTCTTCTGTTCCATTGATCTGAGTGTCTGTTTTTGTGCCAGTACCATACTGTCTTGATGATTACAGCTTTATAATACATTTTGATGTCTGGTATTATGATGCCTCCAGCTTTGGTTTTCTTTTTCAGGATTGCTTTGGCTATTCTTTTCTGGTTCTATACAAATTTTAGGATTGTTTGTCCTAGCTCTGTGAAGAATGCTGGTGTTATTTTGATAGGGATTGCATTGAATATGTAGATTGCTTTGGTTAGTATTGACATTCTAACAATATTTGTTCTTCCAATCCAGGAGCATGGAATATTTTTTTCATTTTTATGTGTCTTCACTTTCTTTCATAAGGTTTCTAAAGTTTTCAGTGTATAGATTTTTCACTTCTTTGGTTGGTTTATTCCTAGCATTTTATGGTTTTTGGTGCAATTGTAAATGGAATTGATTCCTTGATTTCTCTTTCTGTTGCTTCATTATTGGTGTATAAGAATGCAACCAATTTCTGTGCATTGATTTTATATCCTGTGACTTTGCTGAATTCATGGATCAGTTCTAGCAGTTTTTTTGGCGGAATCTTTTGGGTTTTCCATATAGAGTATCGTGTCTTCTGTGAAGAGTGAAAGTTTGATTTCCTCCTTGCTGATTTGTATGCCTTTGTGCTGTCTGATTGCTGAATCTAAGTCTTCCAATACTATGTTGAATAACAGTGGTGAGAATGGACATCCCTGTTGTGTTCCTGATCTTAGAGAGAAAGCTCTCAGTTTTTCCCTACTGATGATGGTATTAGCAGTAGGTCTTTCATAGATGGCTTTTATGATCTTCTATCCATGTTGTTTGAGGTATGATCCTTCTATCCCTGTTTCTTGAGGGTTTTTATCAAGAAAGGATGCTGTATTTTGTCAAATGCTTTCTCTGCATCTATTGAGAGGATCATGTGGTTCTTGTCCTTCCTTTTATTCATTGATGGTCACATTGATTGTTTTGCAGATATTGAACCAGCCCTGCATCTCAGGTGTAAATCCCACTTGGTTGTGGTGAACAATTCTTTTAATGTATTGTTGGATCTAGTTGGCTAGTATCTTTTTGAGGATTTTTGCATCTTCATCAGGGAAATTGGTCTGTAGTTCTCCTTTTCAGTGGGGGTCTTTGGTTTTAGAGTCAAGGTAAATGCTGGCTTCATAGAATAAGTTTGGAAGATTTCCTTCCATTTATATTTTTTAGAACAGCTTCAAAACAATAGGTATTAACTCTTCTTTAAATGGTTGGAAGAATTTCCCTGGAATGCCGTCTTGCCCTGGACTCTTGTTTTCTGGGAGATTTTTGATTACCAATTTGATTTCTTTACTGGTTATGGGTCTGTTCAAATTTTTTATTTCTCCTTGTTTCAGTTTTGGTAGTTTATATGTTTCTAGGAATTTGTCCATTTCTTCCACATTGCCCATTTTAGTGGCACATAATTGCTCATAATATTCTCTTATTATTGTTTATATTTCTGCTGTGTTGGTTGTGATCTCTCCTCTTTTGTTCTTGATTTTATTTATTTGGGTCCTTTCTCTTTTTGATCATCTGTCTAGGGGTTTTTCAATTTTGTCAATTCTTTCAAAGAATTGACAGCTCTGGTTTTGATCAGTTGTACTGGTTTGGGGTTTTTTGTTTGTTTTGATAGCATTGCTTTCTGCTCTAATCTTTATTATTTCCTATCTTCTGCTGGTTTTGAGTTTTAGTTGCTGTTCTTTTTCTAGCTGTTTAAGGTTAGGTTGTGTAGAGTTTCCTTCTTTAGGTAGGCCTGGATTGCTATATACTTCCCTTTTATGACTACCTTTGCTGTGTCCCAGAGGTTTTGGGCTCTGGTGTTACCATTTTCATCGGCTTCCATGTACTTTTTAATTTCCTCCTTAACTTCTTGGTTAGCCCATTTGTTCTTTAGTAGGATATTCTTTAGTCTCCAAGTATTTCTTATCTTTCCAAAATTTTTTTGTGGTTGATTTCAAGTTTCATGGTGTTGTGGCTAAAAATATGATGGTAAGATCTTGATCTTTTTGTACTTGCTGAGGGCTGATTTGTGTCCTAGTATGTGATCTATTCTGGAAAATGTTCCACGTACACTGGAGAAGACTGTGTATTCCGCTGCTTTAGGATGAATTGTTCTGAATATATCTGTTAAGTCCATTCAGTCCAGTGTGTCATTCAAAGCCATCCAGAGTGTCAGTTAAGCGTCTGACTTCGGCTCACACCATGATCTTGCAGTTTGTGAGTTCGAGCCACACATCAGGCTCTGTGCTGACAGCTCACAGCCTGGAGCCTGCTTCAGATTCTATGTCTTTCTCTCTGCCCCTCCCCTACTCACACTCTGTCTCTCTCTTTCTCAAAAATAAATAAACATTTAAAAAAAATTTTTTAAAAGCCATTGTTTCTTTGTTGATTTTCTGTTTAGATGATCTGTCCATTGCTGTAAGTAGTGTGATGAAATCCCCTACTCTTATGGTATTATTATCAATGAGTTTCCTTATGTTTGTGATTAATTGCTTTATACATTTGGGTGCTTTCTCCTTTGGAGCATAAATGTTGACAATTGTTAGATCTTCTTGGTGGACAGACCCCTTAATTATGATATAATGCCCTTCTTCATCTCTGGTTACAGTCTTTATTTTAAAATCTAGTTTGTCTGATATAAGTATGGCTACTCTGGCTTTCTTTTGGCCACCATTAGCATGATAGATGGTTCTCCATCTCCTTAACTTTCAATCTTAAGGTGTCTTTAGATCTAAAATGGGTCTGTTATACAGCATATGGATGGATCTTATTTTCTTATCCATTCTTTTATCCTGTGTCTATTGATTGGAGCATTTAGTCCATTGCCATTCAGCATGAATATTGGAAAGATATGAATTTATTGCCATTATGTTTCCTGAGGAGTTGGAGTTTCTATGGTGCTTTCTGTGTTTTCTGGTCCTTTCTAGTCTTTGTTGCTTTTTATCTTTTTTTTTTTTTTTCCATCTTTTCTCCCCTCAAAGAATCACCCTTAAAATTTCTTATTGGGCTGGTGTCAGTGGTCACAAACTCCTTTAATTTTTGTTTGTCTGGGAAAGTTTTTCTCTCTCCTTCTATTTTAAATGACAGCCTTGCTTGATAAGGAATTCTTGGCTGCATACTTTTCCAGTTTGGCACATTGAATATATCCTGCCACTCCTTTCGACCTCTCAAGTTTCTGTGAATTGGTCTGCTCTGAACCTGATCTGGCCTCTCTTATAGGTTTAGGACTTTTTTTCCCTTGCTGCTTTCATGATTCTTTCCTTGCCTGAGTATTTTGTGAATTTGACAATGATATGCCTTGTTGATGGGTGGTTTTTGTTGAATCTATTGGAAGTTCTCTGTGCTTCCTGGATTTTGATGTCTGTGTCTTTCTATAGGTTAGGAAAGTTTTCTGCTATGATTTACTCACATAACCCTTCTACCACTTTTTCTCTCTCTTCATCTTCTGTGACCCCTATGATTCGGATATTACTCCTTTATAGTGACTCACTGTGTTCTCTAATTATTAAATTGTGCTCTTTTGCCTTAGTCTCCTTCTTTTTTTCTGCTACATTATTCTCCATAAGTTTTCCCTCTGTATCACTGATTCACTGCTCTGCTTCATCCATGCTTGCCACCATGGCATTCATTTGAGATTGTGTCTCAGTTATAGCATTTTTTATTTCATCCTGACTAGATTTTACTTCTTTTATCTCTGCAGAAAGGGATTCTATGCTATTTTCAACCCCAGCTAGTATTCTTATTGTCATGATTCTAAATTCTGATTCAGACCTCTTGCTTGTATCTGTATTGATTAAGTCCCTGGCTGTCATTTCTTCCTGTTTTTTCTTTTGGGGTGAATTCCTTCATTTTGTCATTTTGAAGGAAGAAAAGGACTTAATAAAATTTTAAAAAATTAAAATTAAAAAATTAAAAACAACATGAAAAAATCAGGTAAAGGATGCCAGATCCTGGGTGTGTTTTGGTCTGGTTGTTGAAAGAAGCTTCATACAATAAAGGGGCTGCTCGGTGGCTCGGTCAGTTGAGTGTCCTACTTTGGCTTAGGTCATGATCACACTGTTTGTGAGTTTGAGTCCTGCATTGGGTTCAGTGCTGACAGCTCAGAGCCTGGAGCCTGCTTTGTATTCTGTGTTTCCTCTCTCTCTGCCTGCCCCCCTCCTCTCTCTCAAAAATAAATAAAATTTTAAAAATGTTTTTTAAAAGAATAAGAAAAGAAAAAAAAAAGCTGAAAGCTGAGCCAGTGAACATAATGAAATATGATTGAAATTATATCCAGTTTCCCCTAGAAGTCAAGCTATGAAGCACTTTATAGTTTGTAAGCTAAGCAGGCGGAGAAACTTGTGGTGCTCCTCAAGAGCAAGGTTGGCCCAGTTGGGTGGGGCTTGGTGTAATGGCTCCATTCTCCACTAGATGGTGCTGCTTAACTTACTGAGTTGGATTGAATGGCGCATGTAGAAGTATATGCACATGCATTAGAGGAGTGAAAATGGCATCACCCAGCTACCCAGTCTCTAGTATCAGACCGGCAAACAGACACCTCTCCTTTGTCTCCAGCTTCCATCCACTCCCCTCTTTTGCACTGTCCATGACCAAGCCACCAGGCTGCCAGGTGGCATCTCCCTCCTGAGTTTTATCTCACATGAGCATGCATTTCCCAACCCCTCACCTCTGAGGGACTGCGGCTTTGACGGGCTCAGACCTTCTAGGAGAGGGTCTCACCAAGTAGTGGACAGGTGCCTGCCCACTCCCAGAAATGTTCGCGAGACTCTGCTGCTGCCAGTGCCCAGAGACTGCCAGCCTGCCCCAGAAAAAGTTCATGGCAGTTGTGTAGCAGCAGCATTTCAGGGATATGGAAAATCACAATGCACATCTCGCACCAGGCTTCACTCTTAAGGTCCTTGTTCCAGCACCTGCAAATGTTGCTCTTCCCCAGGGTCCACTGGGACCTTTGCCTGTGGGGAGGCCACACAGCCTCTACCAAATGTCCTTCCAGCAGGGGAACCGCTTCTCCCTGTGTGACCTCAGGACCCCTTGGACCTTACTCTCTGCTCCTGGGTATTTGCCCTTCCCACCAGAGCACCACTAGCTATCGAGTTGTGGAGTTTCAGACTCTGTGCTCCCCTGTTTATATAGAGTCTTAATGGGATTTAAAGCCTCACCTTTCTCCTTTCTCCCTTTTTTGTTCAGTCCCTTGCAGCTATTTCCACTCTTCCTCTTTCTCTCCAGCTGCTTTCGTTGGGGGGAGGGGTGTATGCTTTTCCTGTACTCTCCCCTTGTCTCTGTCCTCTCTCTGCAAGCATAAACAGCTCCCTGCCCTCTGTAGCTTCTTCTCTTCCCCAGCCCACTTCTCCACGCTGTGTACCTGCTGAGTTCTCATGTTCATGTTGTGCAGATTGTTGTGTTAATCCTCAAATCAGCTTCCTAGGTATACAAGATGGATTGGTGTTGATCTGGCTGCATTTCAGGGATGAGAGATGCAAAAAAACTTCCATGCTGTTCTGCCATCTTGGCCCCCTCCTCCTTAAAAGAAAATTATTTCTTGATTAGCCAATAAATAAAAACAAAACAGAAAAGCAGCTGTTAATGTGACTGGGTTCATTACAAGCTTACATAATTTAAATTTATCATGGATGTATTCAAAAGGTACTTGTGGCTTTAGAAAAGAGAACATCTTACTAAAAGTTATTTAAAAATAGAGGTTTATTATCTCTTATAACTAGAATGTGTAGGTAGTGCTAGGTTCAGCTTCTTTGTGATTCTTTTGGCTTCTTCTCATGATCACAGTATGGCTGCTGTAGTTCCAAACATTATGCTCTCCAGTAGCAGAAGTAGGAAGAAAAGAGTTTCTATTTTATTAAAGAAGAAAATCTTTTCTAGAATTTTTCTCAGCTCATTCCTTTAAGGTCCCATTGGCACTATTGTCTCACTTGCCCATTTTCTGGCAGCAAGGGATGCTGGGAAACTGAATATCTGGTTTCTTCACTGTGTAGTGGGAAGGAAGGAGTTTCGTTCCACTAAAAGGTATTTTGGGCACCTGGCTGTGGGCTAGGCAACCAGGATTATCTGCCACAGTGGAGAACTTGGAGAAAGTCCAGAGAAGAATATATTCAAAATTAATAAGTTCTTTATAAAAACCTTCATAACAATTTAAGATTTCTCAGCCTGAAGAAAAGAGAGCTAATGATCAGGTTAATAACGTACTTTGAAAGTGTGACATTTTTATACCACAGATAGAGTCTCACTATCTATCATATACAAAGCACTGTTCTAAGTTCTTTTTAAAATATGAAAATGTCACGAGGGAAAGAAAAATACCTACTACATGCTTACTGTATGTCAGGCACTATGGCAGGTGATTTAAATACATCATTTCTTTTCCTCCTTTAAGGGGGGAATTACTGGATTTATTTTGCAGATGAGGAAATAGAAATATCAAGGAATTAGAACATTTTTGCCAACTTTCCTTCCTGAGCCCTTTCATCTTGCACCCATCCCAGACTGAGCAATGCTTCTTCTGGGGAACATCTGTAGCAAGATTACACAGTTGTACACAGAATAGGACTCAGTAAAACCATGAGTTTATGCATTGGTAAAAGGTAATGGCCGTTAATATAGATGATCTCAAAGCTGATTAAGTGCTATTTATTTTCCCTTTACATTTACTTAATTTTAACGGTAGTTTGAAAGATGAGAAGGCTTTTGAAAGTTTTAGTACTGATTCAGGCGAGGTGCAAGAGAAGTGTGCTTGGCTAATTGTAAATAGTTTGTTTCCCTATTTATGTTTTGTTGGTTTAAAAAAAGAGCGGTATATATGTTATGTACTTTATATGTATTATTATATTCATTTAATATATTATATACTTTATACTTACTATATTTTTATTCAGCATAGACCTGGAAGACCTAGCCATACAATCAGACAACAGAAAGGAATACAAGGCATCCAAATTGGTAAGGATTTTAAGCATTTTAAAGACACGTTTTTACTGTCTTCTAATTGACATTTCTAGGTACAGATCTAAAAGATCTGAGAGCTTTTAGAATTGTAGCTCTATCGGGGCGCCTGGGTGGCTTAGTCGGTTGAGCGCCGGACTTTCGCTTAGGTCATGATCTCGCGGTTCGTGGGTTCGAGCCCCGCGTCGGGCTCTGTGCTGACTGCCAGCTCAGAGCCTGGAGCCTGTTTCAGTCTGTGACTCCCTCTCTCTCTGACCCTCCCCTGCTCACGCTGTCTCTCTCTCTCTCTCCTAGAAATAAATAAAACATAAAAAAAAAAAAAAAGAATTGTAGCTCTATCGCTTGTGATCTAAAACTTTGTGATGCTCTTTGTTGGTGTGGAACATAGTTTTTACCTATTATTTTTCACACTCAGTGGCCCCTTCCACCCTAAATTTTCATTCTTTCTTTCTGGAAATTTTTCTTGTATAATTCTTCAATAATTTTCTTCTCTTTAATTTGTCTGTTCTCTCTTTCTAGAATGTCTGTTCATACAATGTAGTATCTCCTATCTGATACTCTTATTTTCTTCCCTTTTGTATCCAATTTCCCACCTCATTGTCTTTCTGTTCTAATTTCTAGAAGATATCTCCACTTTACTCTCCAACCATTCTATTAATTTTTATGTATCAGCTATGATACATATTATATACTTATAATTGAAGTACAGCAATCTGACCCTCTTTTGGATGTAATAATTCTCCCATATCTCTGAGGATGTTAAGGATTTTAAGTTTTCTGATTTTGGCATTTACTATTTTTCCTTGCAGATTCTTTTTATTCCCCTTTGTTCTGGTTCCTATGCTGTTAGATACTGTCTCCAAATGCCTCATGATCTTTGGCTTTCTAAACATGTTGAGTGAGGGCCTCAAAAGCTGATTGGAAGCTCTTTGTACGAGTGGTATGGTAGACTTTCCTAGAAGACAGTCTGGATATTTTGTGAAGACATACCCAATTGTCAATATCTGTAGGCCTTTTTTAAAAGCCAGAATAGAGAGCAATCCAGTCTTCAGTATGAAAAAAGCATATAATTTGGTAGTTTGTGTTCTTGGAAGTGAGGGGGTGGGAATGGGATCATCTAGTTAATATCCTTCTTTTTCTACTATTCCTCCATCGAATAATTTATCTGAACGTCTTGACTTCCTCTGGTTTAACTCTCATGTCAATAAATCTTCAATATTTTGCCAGGGATTATCTCCTGGTTGTGTGGGCAGCAAGGAGATCTGTATGCTCTAAATATTTTAAAAATAAACATTTGAGCAATTCTGTATTTACACTATCAAAGGTAATCAACTTCACCAATTCCTGAACCTTTTGGGGGTATGGTGGCACGAATTGGCTTCCTTTTTTGTTTATGTCTTATTTCTTCAGCTTTCTCTGGCTTTCCAAGTCAGTTAACACTTGTGTATCTCCTATCAGGGATCTAAATTTAAATGATGTCTCTCATCCACTGCCATCTCTAATTCCATTTTCCTTGACCTCTTGGGTATATTCTCTTTGTTAGTTTTTTTAGGCAAGTATTTTGTCATCATTTAACTGGGGTTTCAGGAGGCAACAGAGAAATACTTTCATTCAGCCTATAATGTTTAACCAGAAGTCATATGTAATATCCTACATGCTTTTAGTTTACATAGCTAGCCATATTGAAGAATACAATTTAGTATCCTACTCTTTTATGTATTATTTTTATAAGCATTTCTTAAGATAATATGTCAATAGTTTTTGAACACTGGGATTATAGTCACATAATTCACTCTTTAAAAACAATTTTTATTAATGTTTATTTGCTTTTGAGAGAGAGAGAGAGAGACATAGCATGCAAGCATGAGAAGGGCAGAGAGAGACAGGGAGACTAAATCCAAAGCAGGCTCCAAGCTCTGAGCTGTCAGCACAGAGCCGGACACAGGGCTTGAACTCACCAAGGGTAAAATCATGACTTCAGCCGAAGTCCAATGCCCAATTGACTGAGCCACCCAGGTTCCCCTAATTCACTCTTATTTCAGGTATACAATAGTCTTATCTAAAAGTAGCCTCTCCCCGCCATGTGTGTGTGTAACATATGCATGATGTTTCTGGGAAATGCTACTGAACCATTTGAATGTAGTCAGAACCAATCATCACACATTTATCTTATTTTTTTTTTTTTTTTTTTTGAGAGAGAGGAGCAAGAGTGAGCAAGGGCCGAGGGAGAGAGAGAATCCCATGAGGTGCAGAGAGAGGGAGAGAGAGTGCAGAGCCTGGCTCGAGCTCATCCAATGTGGGGCTCAAGCTCACAAACCATGAGATTATAACTTGAGCCAAAGTCGGATGCTTAACCGCAAGCGCCACCCAAGTGCCCCTATCTTATGGTTTTATGGAAAAAATTTTCAAAATCCTTGAAGAGGGGCAAAGTGAGCTTCATTTAACTTTAGGAAAAATTTGATCTTTTATATTACCATTTATGTTTGGTGAGGGATATAAATACTGTTGGGCTTAAGTACTTAAAAATAACTATTACTTTTGTTTTCGGCTCAGACTGCCTTTTGTATACCTCAGTACTCTAATCAGCTTATCAGTAGCTGGTCTTTTCACATTTGATACTCAAGATACACACAGCCAGCAATTTTTTTCATTCAGGTGTGTACATTCCTTTTCTGTAAATCCCAGAAGGATCCAATATGTATATGATAGTAACCATGGTCATGGAAATATATTGTAGCTTTCAAAAATCATTAAACCTACTAAGATTCTAATCACTAATAAAGGCACAGGCCCTATCTGTATTTACCAAAACACCCAAAATAATAGAAACAGCTGCTTTTACTCCTCCACTTCTCTGTTTACATTTCCAAACCGTCTTTCCTTGAGCCTGAGACACTTTCACCCCAACCTGGAGTTGTGATGGCTGTTGACAATGTTGTCTGTGTCTTCCTGCCTGATTCTTGTGATGCAAAATGATAGAGGGCAAGAGACTTGGGGAAAGTACAAGATAATCATCATTTAACTATGAACATTGTTATCCAGAAAAAGCCATAGTCTGTACTAAAACCAGGTATATACATCCTCCCTATCAGTAAAATGGATTCAGGGGCCATCTGGATGAAATTAAACAATGGGAAGACTAGATGGGGTGAATGTTGTAAAAAAATATGTTTTACAAACTTCCTCAGAAATGCTTTTCTCATACAGAGTACAAGATTGGCCTAGGGACAAGATATAATAAGGATAGGGAACTTCTCCTGAACAGACAGATGTCTGCACAAAGTTTCAGTCTTCTAAAAACAGAATACTGGTAGATTCTGCTCTTATAATCACTTTCCCTAAGAGCAGGCAGTGGAAGGAGTAAAGAGAACTACTAACTTGGACCTAATTCTAAAGAGCAGTGAAGAAATTATAATGATGTGGAAATGATAGAATTCTGAGTTTCATCAACATGGGAGGTCTCAGGGTAAAGGAAGGGAAGTCTGAGAAATAATCATACATATACTCTAGACTATAAGAAAGCAGTTTTAAGAAAATACAGAAAGGAAGACAATTCAGTGGCCAGGGAGAAAAGAGTTCTATAAATAAAATTCTTTCTTTTCAATTGGGAATATTTCTGATGCAGAAGAAAGTTCTTAAATGCACTTGATGGTGTACACAGCAAGTTGTAAATTTATATCTGTAAAGAGTGGGTACAGAAGTTATTGCCCTTATAATCTTTGGATTCCAAGAAGCTTGGACATAGATTAGCACACAACTGAAGTAGCTAAGCTCCTTAGCTTGAGTGCTTTGATTAGTTATTAAAATATCCTGGCTTTTTTTTTTTTTTTTCAGCCAGGAGAAGGTGGGAATCTGGAATTACTCTCCCACCATAAACAACAAGAAAAGTGGAAAAAATATAGGAAACACCTATTATCAGATATTAGATATAAGGCAAGTGTGGACTTTATCCTTGAGAAAAGAAAAATAAAAGAGATGAGCCCCTCCCATTGCCTAGGTTTTCTCTCTCCTGGGATAATTCTTAGACTATGACACAGAAAGAATTTGACAATCTTCTGGAATTAAGGAGATAGAGATTAGATGTCAGGCAATTAGAATTTATAGGACAGAATACCAGAGAGGATAGAGCTACACAAAGAAAGAACTTCAGAAATTTGCATAGGTTGCCTCATGTTTTGACAAAATACCAATCTGCAAATATATGTGATTAGACCCCATGAATTTGGAAAAGAGCAACTTCAAAGGAATGAACAATTCCTGGGGAGCTGTAAGATGAATAGGCCACAGGCCTGCACATTAATTATTAGAGTTTTCCCCATCCAAACCAGAGAGATCTCACCGAGTACAAAGGACATTTGGTAGAGACTCCATGAGGGATACCTTAGAAACAGGACTACATTAGCTCCAGAAAAAAAAACTCTTCTAGACTCACTCTAAAAAAGATTTCTAAATAATCTTAAAAGGATCAAACTAACCTGCCAGTAACTTACCCACTGGCCAGAAAATATTTAACATTTTTTAAGGAATACAATACTCATGCCCAAAGAATGTGAAATTCACAAGAGCCAGTATCCACTAAAAAATTACTAAGGAACAATGATGCCCGCTCTTGCCACTTTTATTCAACATAGTATTGGAAGTTCTAGCCAGAGAAATTAGTTAGGAAAGGTAATTAAGGGCATTCAACTTGGAAAGGAAGAAATAAAACTGTCACTGTTTGCATATGACATGATGTTACATGTAAAAAAACCCTAAAGACTTTACCAAAAACTGTTAGAGCTAATAAACAAATTCAGTAAAGTTGCAGAATGCAAAATCAAAATACAAAAGGCTGTTTCATTTCTATACACCGATAGTGAATTATCAGAAAGAGAAATTAAGAAAGAAATTCCATTTATAATTGCATCAATAAGAATAAAATACCTGGGAATAAATTTAACCAAGGAGGTGAAAGATTTGTATACTGAAAACTATAAGACATTGGTGAAAGTAATTGAAGACACAAATAAATGGAAAGATATTCTGTCTAATGATTTGGAAGAATTAATATTGTTAAAATATTCATACTATCCAGAGCAATCTACAAATTCAGTGCAATCCCCTTAAAAATTCCTGTGGCATTTTTCACAGAAATAGAAGACATAATCCTAAAATTTGTTTGGAACCACAGAAGACTCCAGATAGACAAAACAATCCTGAGGAAGCAGAGCAAAACTTGAGGCATAATGCTTCCTGATTTCAAATTATATTACAAAGCTATAGTAATGAAAAAAGTATGATATTGACGTAAAAACAGTCACATGGATCGGTGGAACAGAATAGAGAGCCCAGAAATAAATCCACACATAAATGTCAATTAGTTTATGACAAAGGATGTGGAAAAGCAGTCTCTTCAATAACTAGTGTTGGGGAAAATGGACCACGACATGTAAAAGAATAAAACTGGACCACTACATTACAGCATATAAAAAATCAACTCAAGGGTCACTTAGGTGGCTCATTCGGTTAAGCATCCGACTTCAGCTCAGGTCATGATCTCACGGTTTGTGGGTTCGAGCCCTGCGTCGGGCTCTGTGCTGACAGCCAGCTCAGAGCCTGGAACCTATTTCAGATTTTGTGTCTCCCTCTCTCTCTAACCCTCCTCTGCTCATACTGTCTCTCTCTCTTTCTCTCTCTCTCTCTCTCTTTCTCTCTCTCTCTCTCAGAAATAAAAAAGAAAAATCAACTCAAATTAATTAAAGACTTGAAAGTAGTCCCCGAAACCATAAAACTCCTAGAAGAAAACAGGCAGTAAGTACCTTGACATAGGTTCTGCTTATGATTTTTTTGGAGTTGATACCACAAGCAAAGGCAACAAAAGCAAAAATGAACACATAGGACTATATCAAACTAAAAAGTTTACGCACTGCAAAGGAAAACCAACAACATAAAAAGGTAGCTTATCAAATGGGAGAAAATTTTTGCAAATCGTATATTTAATAAAGGGTTGATATATAAGGAACTCCTATAACTCAATAGCAAAACAAACAAACAAACAAACACACACACACACACACAACAAAACAAAAAACCTTGTAGGTACAGAGAACAGATTGTGGTTGCCAGAGCTGGGGGTGAGTGGAAGTGGTCAAGAGATACAAATTTCTCATTATATAATAAATAAGCCTTGGGGATAGACTGTTATGTAGATATGGTGACTATAGTACTGTATTGTATATTTGAAAGTTGCTAAAAGAATAGATCTTAAAAGTTCTCATCACATGAAAAAACTATAACTATACATGGTGACAGATGCTCACTGGATTTATGGTGGTGATCATTTCATAATATATATAAAATACTGAAACATTCTGTTACACACCTGAAACTCATGTAATGTTTTATGTCAGTTATATTTCAATAAAAACAAAGCTTGATACCTCTTGAATTCCTTTAAACTGAACAAATTATGCTTAGAAAAATGATACTAAAAGTATAAATTTCTCACAAGAGCTTGAAAGACTTAACTACCCACAAGCAAATTGCGAGAGAGGAGGAGACTGAAAAAGCTTTGAAATATTGCAGGCTTAAGATGCATGACTAGAGAAGAACTTGAGTCTGGCTGTTGACACATTAGTGCTGACATGAATTAAACAGATAAAAATCTTCCAGGGGCACCTGGCTGGCTCAGTCAGTAGAACATGCGACTCTTGATCTGAAGGTCATGAGTTCGAGCCCCACGTTAGATGTAGAGATTACTAAAAAAATAATAATAATAAACTTTAAAAAATATTCTTTAAAAAAGCTTACCTCAAGAGGGACATCAAGAACCAACAATCTAGGGAGAGAATTAAATAAATAAAGACTAGTCTAAAGAAAGCCTAGATCCCTAGTCTTCTCACAGAGGGTACATGGGACAGTGATGTAGTAGCTAGTTTGGACATGCCTGTTATGGCAATTTTATAATATGGCCACAGATTCTTTGGCACTTGTCTCATCTGTGCTCATGACTGCTTCAGTCAATAGACTACAACAGGAGTGACACTGTGTTCTTTTTTCTTTTCTAATTTTTTTCATGTTTATTTTTGAGAGAGAGACAGAGTGCAAGTGGGGGAGTCAGAGAGAGACGGAGACAGAGAATCCGAAGCAGGCTCCAGGCTCTGAGCTGTCAGCACAGAGCCTGATGTGGGGCTTCTCAAAGTGGTGAGATCATGACCTGAGCTGACCATGACACTTAACCAACTGAGCCAACCAGGCGCCCGGACATTGTGGTCTTTGATCACTGGAATAGTCATTCTTGGAGCCATTCTTGTCACTCCATTCTTGGAGTGATATTTAAGAAGTCCATCTTCCCCCAAGGCTGCCACTTGGCAAGGAAGCCTATGTCATATGGAGAGACGACATGTAGTTGTTGTGGTTGACAATACCATCTGACCATATGTTTCAGCCATTTTAGCCCAAACACAAAAGTTGTGAGTGAAGAAGGCATCTCAGATGTGAATCCTGTAGCTCAGCTGTTTATCAGCCCCCAGCCATTTGAGTCACTGCCAACTGAGGGCCCAGGCATCATGGAGCAGAGAAGAGCTATCCCCATTATGCCTTTTCTGAATTTCTGACCTACATAATCTACAAGTTTAGGGGAAAAAAAAATTGTTTTACAAGGGTGCCTGGCTGGCTCAGTCAATAGAGCATGTGACTCTTGATCTTGGGGTCCTGAGTTCAAGCCCCACATTGGTCATAGAGCTTACTTAATTTTTTTTTATACCACCAAATTTTGGGGTGACTTGTTAGACAACAGACATTATGGGCTAAACTGTGTTCCCCCAAAATTTATAGGTTGAAGCTTCTATACCTCAGAATGTGACTGTATTTCAAGATGGGGCTTTTGGAGGTAATTGAATTAAAATGAGGGCCCTAATCTAATCCAATTGGTGTCCTTATAAAGAAGAGGTGATTAATAGGACACAGAGACATCAGGGATTTGGAGGTACAGAGGAAAGACCATGTGAGGACATAGTGAGAAAGAGGTTGTCTATAAGCCAAGGAGAGATAGCTCAAAAGAAACCAGACCTGCTGATACCTTGGTGTTGGACTTCTGGCCTGCAGAACTATGAGAGAATAAATTCCTATTGTTTAAGCTACCCAGTCTGTGGTACTTTATTATACAAGGTCTGGCAAACTCAAGAAAAATCTTTTTCCTCCCAATCCCCACCTGACTCTGTCAAATCTCCAGACTCCTCCCCTACTTTTTGGGGGGCTAAGTAACCCTCATTTGTAACCTGAAGTCCACACCTGGACTCCTGATCAAACCTGAGGGAAGGGCATCCTCTCAGCAGAAATTGGATCTGGGATTTGGGGAGAATTTGGGAATCTCTCCAATGTGGGCCCAGAGAGCAGAAAGGGCCAGTCTATAAAGGCAAACTGAGGACAGACACCCAGAAATGAGCAGATGAAAGAGATAGGGGGATATTCTTAAATGTTTTCTTTTTCTGGTCTAATAGAACTTTCTTGAGGCCCAGGAATATTCCATATATTCTGAGAGATGGCCTAGTATTCTTACTGTAGACTCTCCATTTTGATTAAGTTAGCTCATGATTTCTATAACTTGCAACCAGAGTCCTAAATAACCCAAGTGTCAAGTTGGGTTCACCAACATTAGATATTTGTGGGGTGGAGGTGTAGACAGAAAAACATGATAGATCTCCTGACCCTAGTTTGCACTCCTGGCATGCCCAGAAATAACTGGAGAGACACTTGGTGAGATCAATAGGTCTTAAATAAGCAAGGGGGCAATATGAATCAAGGAAATTTGAGTTATTACGGTAAATGTGATCTCATTTGTACTCATAGCCTTGAGTAGAAATTTGAGTCACTGAGAAATAAATCAAAAAGAATGATAGAAACCTGTGACAATAGTTCCAGGCAGGCCAAAACCTAGAATGAACTGGGGTTTTAAAAAGTGCTAAAGAAAAAAATCATTTCATAAAGAAACATGAAAAATTGAATCTGCTGTCAGTGTGTTATGAAATGGTTGGCCAGGACGAAAAAAATATCATAATAACAAAATGAAACAAAAACAGTCTTTCAGGAAGAAGCTATATGGGCCAAAAAGGAAGTTCGGGAGGGTCTGTGCCCCAGCTGCTAGTGAGAGAGGAAACAGAGGCATCCCATTCTTGTTCTTTTCTTATCAATCCCAACCTAAGCCTGATCCCTAAGCAGGTCCAGAACCCACAATGGATGGGAGGAAGAGGAGAAAAAATTCTGGGAATCTGCATTCTGAGGGAGGAATTAGGTAGTCAATATACCAGTTAGAAATTCGGTCATAGCCAATGACCCAGAAGCTTCTTGTCCGTTTGCAATGGCACATACATCCTGATAGAGAAGAAAGTGGATCCTGATATGTGCATGAATCCTGATAGCAACATATATCTTGTAGCAACAACATATATGGTAAATTGAATTATTGTTCCTGAACATTATACTTCCCTATAGCACTGCTATCAGGTCAGTCCATGAAATTTCCTCTGGCCAATGAAACGTAAGCAGAAGTGGCATGTCTCTTTTCCAGAGAGTCACTTGTAGACCCAGTATGTGGTTTGCCAATTCTCCTTTGTCTCAGCGATGAGACTGGCCACGTTCCAGATGGAGGCTGTTCTATCAGCCAGTGTCCCAGGGTAAAAGCAATAGGAGCAGAGCTGTACTGACTTGTAATGAACATGAAGCACGATGAGAAATAAATTTTTGTAGTTAGCCATTGGGATTTGGGAGATTGTTTGTTACTACAGCATAACTTGGCTTCTTTTGACTCTTACAACCTTCAGGATCAAGGGCATTAGGGATACGAATAGAGCATTTCTGGTCACCAGGGGCAATCTGCAGGCTCCAGAGGATGACAGTGGAAGAGGAAGAACAGAGCAATCTCCCAGAAGCTCAGGGCTAAGATAAACGTGAGAACTGTCTGCAGGAAGCAGGACATAAGAAATCCCCCAGAATATAAAGTGTATTATTAATTTTTACTTCAACTGCAAATACAATAGGCTGACGGTATCTGATAAAACAGAGGTTATATTAACCTGGGTTATATCCCTCTGAAAAGGGATCAGGGGGATTTTGAGGTTTTGTTTGTTCTGCTTTTCAGCTAGGTTCTGAGCCAAAAGGTAAAGTGAGGATGAAGCTGACTTACTTGAGGAGGGATATCAAATGTGCGCGCATGCTCCCTGGAGCCACCACTGATTTTTGGATAGTCTTTTGCATATAGCAAGATACGGTGCTCTTCTGTTGCACCAGCCCACAACCCCCTTTTCGCGTATTGTTTCTGTCTCTATTTAAGAAGCCAGTTCTAGCACTCTATTTAAATAAATTCTCCAAATACTTGTTCTGTCTTATGCAGCAACCTTTCTAGGAACAGAAAATAATGCCCTGAACTTTTGTCTGAGGGCGAGGACTGTGTTTGCCCAGGCACCAAATTCCCTTCCCACAATCTGCCTGTCTTCTGGACTCTGAGCGCCCTGCATCAAACTCCTTTCCAGGTTTGCTGTTCACTGTTGAAGACAGCAGTACCATCTTGGAATCTTCTCCGTCCCATCCTGCTGGCCCATTGCCTGCAGTAAAACAGGGATTGTTAGGACCCTGGGTCATCTTTCTTTGCTGACCATCCTGAGCCTCTGCATTTGTCTCAACACTTGGTCAGTTTGCCCTGTTCTGGTCCTGCCTGAGTGACTAACTCCTGTGCAGCTCTTCTCCTCTGCTACCAAGCTGTGTTCACATGTGGGCATGTCACAAACCAGGGTGACAACTATATGAATGAAAGGGAGACTCAACTTTCAAAATGATCTTGACTGATTTTCATGAGTGATCCAGACCAACAGAAAAGAACCCACCAGGAAGGTTTTATGGTCAAAAATGGAATTAGAAGAGTCCAAGGTAGAGAGGACCCAGCATGACAGGTATTCAGTAAAAATGAGCCTGGGGTATGTTGTCTTTGACTACAGAAACCAACTGTTTATTGCTGCTACTAAAAAAGCTATGAAAGGAAAGGAGATATTAATTTTCCTCTCAATTATTTTTGCCTATCTACACCTGAAGAAGGTTTTGGGCTCTGACTTGTCAGATTGAGGTTGGACATGATGGCTGCATTAAAATTTTAACTTGAGCAGTGTCATGAAATTCACACAAATTTGAAGGGACAATTCTAAATTACAAGAGACTGAAGAATCATGTAAACCAAATGCAGTGTGAGCTCCTTTATTTGATCCTAGATTGAAAAAAAACAACTAAGAAGACATTTGAATAATGGGGAAATTTTATATGGTCTGTATATAATGTATTATAAAATGTATTAAATTACTATTAATCTTAAAATTTTTTAAAGTTTATTTATTTTGAGAGACAGAGAGAGTGGACAAAGGGCAGAGAGAGGGAGAGAGAGAATCTCAGACAGGCTCTGTGCTGTCAGCACAATGCCCGATGCAGGGCTTGATCTCACAATGACCTGAGCTGAAACCAAGAGTTGTATGCTTGACCAACTAAGCCACCCGGGTTCCCCGAATTGCTGTTAATTTTAAGTGAGAGGATGATGTGGTTTTGAAGACAATGTTCTTGTTATTAGGAGGAACACGTTGTCATGCTAAAACAGTTAAGCATGAAATAACATGTTGTTTCCAATTTTCTTTCAAATGGGTCAGAAAAATAAGAATTATACATACATGTAGAATCTAGGTGATGGATATATAGATACAACTGTATTAATCTTTCATTTTCTCTAGGTGTGAAAATTTTAAAGGAGAAATTTTATCTTCAGAAACCATTGAGTGGAGAATAATTTGGACTTAAATGAAGAATGAAAGCAAAGCCAGAATGGCTGTGTCGAATTACAGAGGCATTGCTTCCTAGGACAAGGGTGGGGCTTATTTAGAATGTCTTTGGCTACAGCCAGCTCTAGTAGCAGAGAGAAGAGAATTTTAAAAGTGACAATGTGGAGGCGCCTGAGTGGCTCAGTCAGTTAAGTGTCTGACTTCTGCTCAGGTCATGATCTCATGGTTCATGGGTTTGAGCCCCGCGTCGGGCTCTGTGCTGACAGCCAGCTCAGAGCCTGTAGCCTGTTTCAAATTCTGTGTCTCCCTCTCTCTCTGACCCTCCCCTGCTCATGTGCGCATGCTCTCTCTCTCTCAGAAATAAGTAAAAAACATTTAAAAAGTAAATAAATAAATTATTGAATAAATCTTGTTCAAAATACTGAAAGCAATGTAACCATACATGTACTATACATGTACTAGATCATATAAGCAGTGGTGTAAGAGATGATTCCACTTATATAAAAGTGGTATAGATTATACCCTTTTTAATTTCCTTTCAACTCTTTCCCCGTAGTCAAGATGAAAGGATTAGTCTTATGGTTTTATATTTCCTACACCTCCCCAGAACTTTTAGCAAGCTATAATACTTAACTAAGGAGTGAATAAAAAACTAGTTTATTACTTTAATGGTTGCCTTCTTTTGAAAGTAACCTTCGTGAGTTCCATGTGTTTTAGTTATATATTTTTTCCACTTTAAGTAAATATATTAGAGTCTGAAAATTTTAATCAATTAAAAAATCATACGAAGGGGTATATCAACATGGCAAAAAAATACGTGCAGGAGATATTTAGGTATTTGCAGTTTAGGTAAGTCCTGAAAGAGGTTCTTTTTCTCTCCTGTGTAATTGAAGTCCTGGAGGCCATTCCCTGGCAAACAGGACTCCTCTCTAAAGAGAACTGTTTCCTTTGATGATGCGCCTCTGAAATTCTCCAGACTTGATGTGGACAGATGCCGTCTCTTCGTGTGGAATAAAGCTACAAAAGCAGTCTGTCTTCATGGTGCTTTATTCTCTCTTGAATCTTCTGCAGCTTCCCTCGAATGACAGTTCTTAGCATGCTGGTGTCCAGCCCTTCAGTTGCTTTCTCTTTGATGACTTTTAAAGCCTGAAGATTTAGGGGCTCCTGCATGGCTCAGTCAGTTAAGCATCAAACTCTTGATCTTGGTTCAGGTCAGGATCCTGTGGTTCATGAATTTGAGCCCTACTAGGGGTTCTCTGTCCCTCCCTCTCTCTGTGTCCTTCCCCTGCTTGCACTCTCTATCAATATGAATAAATAAACATTAACATCTTTTTAATTTGGAAAAAGTCTTTGAAGATTTTGCAAGTATTCTAAGAATTGAGAAGGCTCAGAAATCTCCTCAATTGTGATTCTATGTGGTATTTCCAATGCCTCAAGTAGTGTTTGAGAGGCATCATGTAGGATGATAGCACTTATATCAGATTCTGCAGACTTTACAGTCTTTTCCTTAACATTGAATGTCAATTGCCCTGTTGAACCATGTGGATGGAAGACAGACATCTTACTTTCTTTGGCGTCCTTTAGTTTGTTGTATCATATCTCATTTTGTACTGTAGGCAAGAGCTTTCTCTCCTTTTAGTGTTAATAACTTGATATAATGTATCTTTCTTTTTCTCTGAGAGGTTAAAGACCACAGTAATATAAACCATTGTACCAACAGGAATCAAAACAAGCCTAAGCAAACCACGGAACCATCCTGCTTAAGAATACAGTTCTCTCTTCTCCCCCCTCCCCCCCGCCTTTTTTAAAAAATGTTTTTATTTATTTTGAGAGAGAGAAAGAAAGAACGTGTGTGGGGGGAAGGGGCAGGTAGAGAGGGGGAGAGAGAATCCCAAGGAGGCTCCATATTGTCAGTGCAGAGTCCAGTGCAGGGTTTGAGCTCATAAACTGTGAGATCATGACCAGAGCTAAAATCAAGAGTTGGGTGCTTAACCGACAGATCCACCCAGGTGCTCCGAGAATACAGTTCTCTTGATCACAGTAGAATCAAACAGTCTCCCCTGCACCAGAAAATCCCTCCCCGTTTCTTGCTTGCTGCCACCGATTGACCATTCAAGTAATAGGGGTGATTGATTAATAATTTCTCTCGAGCATCACAATGTAACATACCTGTGGATTTTTTTTGAAATCAGAGAATGTTTATAAGTAGAAAAGTAATATTAATACCCAACTTTCTTATTTAAAAGTTATATATTGAGCACTTGTATATCTGAAAATGAAAGTACTATCTAACAATGAAAATGCTTGCCTTGCAAAGCAGTAATTTTCCTCTTCTAGGATCCTTACAGATGGTAACTAGATGATCACATGTTAGAGTTACATTTGTGAAGTGGGATGGTGTCACCATTATTGCCTCGTGAATTCGATATTATATAAAGTTTTTGTGGCATAAGAGGACAATTTAAATGGTATGTGTCCGCTGTAGTGTCAGACAGCCCAGTCAGAGTAAAACTAAGATGATAGTTATGCCAAAATTCAAATCAGACAGTACATATTCTTTTTTTTTTTTTTAAATGTTTTATTTATTTCTAGGAGAGAGAGACAGCGTGAGCAGGGGAGGGTCAGAGAGAGAGGGAGTCACAGACTGAAACAGGCTCCAGGCTCTGAGCTGGCAGTCAGCACAGAGCCCGACGCGGGGCTCGAACCCACGAACCACGAGATCATGACCTAAGCGAAAGTCGGACGCTTAACCGACTAAGCCACCCAGGCGCCCCAGACAGTGCATATTCTGAATTGTATCAGGTTGTATTAGTAAAAGCAAATTATTGATACATTTTTCTGGTGAAACCTATTTCTCACACCGATTTCCTCTGAATCTTTCCTGTAAAGCTAGGGAGGCCTCTTAAGAATATGCCCCATGGCTAGGTAAGTAAAATTTACTAAGTACCAAGAACACTCCAAATAATTCACAAAGTGTTGTAATAAACGTACTCGGGCATGTCAAAGTCAAACTTTGATGTGTACTAATGATTCAATTTTTACTTACAGGTATCAAATGAAATTTTATTTTTGTTTTAAACACAATATAAAAAGTTCAGAGGAAAAACCGAGACCCTAGAAGTAGGATGGACATAAAAATTTCCCCTTTGATAATTGGTTTTGCTGTATTAAAGATTAGCAGTGAATCTGCCTGGAGAAGTAAATCACTAGGAAATCTTAACCCAAATGAGTGAAGAAAGTAGTTTATTGTAAGAGTAAAAAAAAGAAGTGGTTTTTTTTTTTTTAAACATTTTTTGTTCTATACTGTTTTCAAACCCAGTCTTCCAGAGCTGGGGTTTTAAGGACAACCCAAATCTGATGTCACTCTGTCCATATCTGCTTCCAGAAGCTCATCTGCCTGCAGCCTATCCCTGGCCTGGCTGTTGCCTCCTTGTCACACACACACTCAGAGTAACCACTTATTTGCTCCATGTATATTTCTGCCTAGCCCGAAGTTACCTTTCCTCTCCCTTCCACTTATTCCCATTTTAATTTTTTTAACGTTTATTTATTTTTGAGAGAGAGAGACACACGGAGCATGAGCGGGGGAGGGCCAGAGAAAGAGGGAGACACAGAATCCAAAGCAGGCTCCAGGCTCTGAGCTGTCAGCACTGAGCCTGACACGGGGCTCAAACCCACAAACCCCTGAGATCATGACCTGAGCTGAAGTTAGACATTCAACTGACTGATCCACCCAGGTGTCCCATACTTACTCCCATTTTAGAGAAAGGAGTTGTATGGCTCCTCTAATATAAATTCTTTCATTTTAAAATTGAGAGCTTGTAGCCTATCAGAACCATTTGAGATTTGCCCAGTCAAAAAAGTCTAAGCTGAGGCACCCGGGTAGCTCAGTCCATTGAGTGTCTAACTTTGGCTCAGGTCATGATCTCAGGGTTCATGAGTTTAAGCCCCATATCAGGCTTTGTGCTGACAGCTCAGAGCCTGGAGCCTGTTTTGGATTCTGTATCTCCCTCTCTGCCCCTCCCCTGCTCGTGCTGTCTCTCTTAAAATAAATAAATATTTAAACATAAAAATAAAAAGTCTAAGCCACATCACCTCCATGAGGTTTGTTCCCCAAAGTGCTCCTTTGTCTTCCTCTCACGTGAATTCCCTCAAAAGCAACATCTTTCTACATCTTTGTCTGCCTTTTGGTATTGTCACCCTTTTGATTTTAGCCTTTAAGTGGTTGTGCAGTGGTATCTCATGGTTTTTATTTGTACTTCTGAAGTGCCTAGTAATATTGAACATCTTTTTGTGTGCTTATTTTCAAGTCATTTATCTTCTTTGGTGAAATGTCTATTAAAATCTTTTGCCCATTTTTGAATTAGGCTGTTTGTCTCATTACTGAGTTATAAAAGTGTTTTCTTATATGTATTTTGAGTCAAGTCCTTTATCAGGTATATGCTTTGCAAATATTTTCTCCCAGTTTATGGCTTTGTCAGTTTGTAATGTCCTCAATGTTTTCCCTTGAAGAATGAACATTTTCAGTTTTGATGACTCCAGTTCGCCAACCTCTGGCCTTTTGGTGTCTGTCATACCTAAGACATTTTACCTAACCCAAGACTGCAAAGAATTTCATCTTTCTTTGCTTCTAGAAGATTTGTCGTTAATTCTTGTATTTAGGTATACAATCTGTCTTGAGTAAGTTTTTTACATGGTATAAGGAAGAAGTCTAGGTTTATTGTTTTGCATTTAGATTTAGTTTTTCCAGCACCATTTCATTTGTTTAAAAGATAATTCTTATCCTCTTGGATTATTCTGGAAATTTTATCAAAAATATTTTGACCATATATGTATAACTTATTTCCAAACTCTATTCTGTTCCATTGATCTATGCTTATCTTTATGCTAATATCACATTGTCTTAATCACTAAAGCTTTATAGTAAGTCTTAAATCAGGTAGGGTAAGGCCTCTGACTTTGTCCTTTTTCAGAGATTTTGGATCTTCTGTTTTTATTTCTATGTAAATTTCAGGATCTTCTTGTCAATTTCTACAAAAGCCTGTGGGGATTTTGATAAGGATTGCATTAAATCAATAAGTTAACTTAGAAAGAATTGCTAACTTAACAACACTAAGTCTTTTCCATCTATGAATATGAAGTACTTTTCAATTTAAGAATTTAATTTCTTTCAACAATCCTAGTGAAAGCATAGTGAAACAATAGTTTTCACTGTACAAGTCCTGCATTTCTTTTTTAAAATATATTCCTGAGTATTTTGATATTTTGATAGTATTATGAATGAAATTGTTTCCTTAATTTCACTTCTGGAGTATTCATTGTTAGCTTTCAGAACTAAAATTGATTTTTCTGTATTGATCCTGTATACTCTGACCTTGCTAACCTAGACTGTCAGTTCTAGTTTGGGGTTTTTTTTCCTTTTTGTTTTTTTGGGTTTTTTTTGTATATCCCTTAGAATTTCCTACATCCATGACTCTGTTATCACAAATAAAGACAGTTTTACTTCTTCCTTTTCAATGTATATGCCTCTAGTATCTTTATGTCTTATTGTACTGACAGAATCTCCAGTATAATCTTGAGTAGAAGTGATCTAGTCTTATTTCTGATTTGGGGGGAGGGGACAGAATACAGTCTTTCACCAATGCATGTGATGTTAATTGTAGATTATCAGAGATGCCCTTTATCAGCAAAGGAAGTTTGTTGAGAATATTTTTTAATCATAAATAGCTATTGAATTTGGCCAAGTGCTTTGTTTGGATCTACTGAGATGGTACTCTGTTTTGTTTTTTGTTTTTTGATGTGTGGTTTTCTTTTTTTTTGGGTCCATCACTGTATTAACATAGTGCATTACATTAAATTGATTTTCAGTTCGACTAACCTTGTATTTCTGGGTTATACTCCACTTGGCCGTGATGTATAATTGCTTTTATATGTTGCTGAGACCCATTTAATAATATTTTGTTAAGGATTTTCCTTCTATACTCCGGAGGGATATTGGTCTGTAGTTTTCTTTTCTTATACTGTGTTTGTATATGTATCGCTTTTTCACTTGGAAACAATGCAGTGTATGTGCACCTTAAGGTCACAAATATAGCAGTGAGTAACGTTCACTACATTCTCTATTCTCGTGGAATTTACAGTCCTGTTGGAAAAGTCAGAAATACTTGGGGGAGAGGGGAAAATGGGTGATGGGCATTGAGGAGGGCACTTGTTGGGATGAGCATTAGGTGTTGTATATAAGCCAATTTGACAATAAAGTATATTAAAAAAAGGAAAAGTCAGAAATACTAAAATAAAATAAATATTATTTTAGATATACAAGTATAAATATGATTGTTTTAAAATAAATGAATAATTTTATATGATTATTTAAAGTAAAGGAACCAAATGGAGAGAAGTAGGTAAACATTAAGAAAATTTAATTCCAGTATAATTAGCATACAGTATTATATTAATTTCAGGTGTACAGTATAATAATTCAGCATTTTTATGCATTACTCAGTGCTTATCATGATAAGTATACTATTAATCCCCTTCACCTATTTCACCCATTCCCCCACCTCCCTCCCCTCTAGTAATCACCAATTTGTTCTCTATAGTCAAGAGTCTGTTTTTCTGTTTGTCCTGTTTTTTTACTTTGTTCATTTTTGTTTCTTAAGTTCCACATTTGAATGAAATCGTATGGTATTTATCTTTCTCTGACTTATTTCACTTATAATTATACCCTCTAGATCCATCCATGTTGTCACAAATGGCAAGATTTCATTCTTTTTTAATGGCTGAATAATATTCCATTGTATACATATACCACGTCTTCTTTATCCATTCATCTATCAATGGGCCTTGTGTTGTTTCCATAATTTGGCTATTATAAAGAATGCTGAATAAACATAGTGGTGCATATATCTTTTCAAATTACTGTTTTGGTTTTCTTTGCATAAATGGATTAATGGAAGTACTGGATCCTATGGTAATTTTATTTTTAATTTTTTGAGGAACTTCCATACTGTCTTCCACAGTGGCTGAAGCAGTTTGCAATCCCAGCAGTGCACAAGGGTTCCTTTTTCTCCACATCCTTGCTATACTTGTTATTTCTTATGTTGTTGATTTTAGCCATTCTAACACGTGTGAGGTGATATCTCATTATGGTTCTGATTTTCATTTCTCTAATGATAAGTGATGTTGAGCATCTTTTTCTGTGTCTGTTGGCCATCTGTGTATCTTCTTTAGAGAAATGTCTGTTTATGTCTTCTGCTCATTTAAAAAATAAATCCAGTATCATTTACATAGTGTGTTATATTAGTTTCAGGTGTACAATATAGAGATGCAACAATTCTATACTTACGTTGTGCTCATCATGATAAGTCTACTCTTAATCTCTTTCACCTATTTCACCCATCCCTCCCCCCACCTGGCAATCACAGTTTGTTCTCTATAGTTAAGAGTCTCTTCTTTGGTTTGTCTTGTTTTTCACTTGTTTTGTTTCTTAAGTTCCACGCGTGATTGAGATCATATGGTATTTATCTTCTTCTGACCATTGTTTAATCGAGTTATTTGTTTTCTTGGTGTTAAGTTGTACAAGTTCTTTATATATCTTGGGTACTAACCCCTTATTAGAGATGTCATTTGCAAATAATTTCTCCCATTCAGTAGATTGTCTTTTAGTTTTGTTGATTATTTCTTTGCTGTGCAGAAGGTTTTATTTTGATTAGTCCCAATAGTTTATTTTTGCTTCTGTTTCCCTTGCCTCAAGAGATATGTCTAGAAAGATGTCTCTATGGCCAGTGTCAGAGAAATTCCTGCCTATGCACTCTTCTAGGATTTTTATAGTTTCAGGTCTCACATTTAGGTCCTTAATCCATTTTGAGTTTATTTTTGTGTATGGTGTATGAAAGTAGTCCAGTTTCATTCTTTTTTTTTTTTTTTAAATATTTTTATTTATTTCTAGGAGAGAGAGAGAGAGGGACAGCGTGAGCAGGGGAGGGTCAGAGAGAGAGGGAGACACAGACTCTGAAATAGGCTCCAGGCTCTGAGCTGGCAGTCAGCACAGAGCCCGACGCGGGGCTCGAACCCACGAACCTCGAGATCATGACCTAAGTGAAAGTCGGACGCTTAACCGACTAAGCCGCCAAGGCGCCCCTCCAGTTTCATTCTTTTACAGGTAGCTGTCCAGTTTTTTAACACCATTTGTTGAAAAGATGGTCTTTTTCTCATTGCACATTTTTACCTCCTTTCTTGAAGAATTGACCATGTAATTGCAGTTTTTTTCTAGGTTTTCTTTCTTGTTATGTTGATCTATGTGTCTGTTTTTGAGCCAGTACTATTTTGGTTACCACAGCTTTTAGTATATCTTGAAATCTGGGATTGTGATACCTCCAGTTTTATTTTTGTTTTTCTTTTTTCTTTTTTAATTTTTTAAATGTTTATTTTTGAGAGAAAGAAAGAACACAAGTGGGGGAGGGGCTGATAGAGAGAGGGAGACATCAGAATCCTAAGAAGGCTTCAGGCTTCGAGCTGTTGCACAGCTCAGAGGGGCTCAAATTCGCGAACCACAAGATCATGACGAGCTGACGTCTGATGGTTAACCAACTGAGAGCCGCCCAGGCATCCCTGTTTTTCTTTTTCGAGATTGCTTTGGCTATTCGGGGTCTTTTGTGGTTCCATACAAATTTTAGGATTGTTTGTTCTAGTGCTGTGAAAAATGCTGTGAGTATTTTGATAGGGATTAAATCTATAGATTGCTTTAGGCAGGATGGATATTGTAATAATATTTGTTCTAATCCATGAGTATGGAACATCTTTCCATTTGTTTGTGTCATCTTCAGTTTCTTTCATCAGTGTTTTTTGGTTTTCTGAGTACAGATCTTTCACTACCTCGGTTAAGTTTATTCCTAGGCATTTTACTGTTTTTGGTGTAATCATAAATGAGATTGTTTTCTTAATTTCTCTTTCTGCTGCTCTATATTTAGTGTATAGAAATGCACTGGATTTCTGTGCGCTGACTTTGTATCCTGTGAGTTTACTGAATTCATTTATCAGTTCTAGAAGTTTTTCAGGGGAGTCTTTTGGATTTGTTATCTGCAAATAGTGAAAGTTTTACTTCTTCCTTACCAATTTGGATGCGTTTTATTTCTTTTTGTTGTCTCATTGCTGAGGCTAGGACTTCCAGTACCATGTTGAATAAAAGTGCTAAGAGTGGACATGCTTGCGTTGTTCCTGACTTTCGGGTAAAGCTCTCATGTTTTCCGCATTGAGTATGATGGTAGGTGTGGGTTTTTCATAAATGGCCTTTATTATTTCAAGGTATGTTCCCTCTCAACATACTTTGTCAGATGATTTTCTGCATTTGTTGAAATGATCGTGTGGTTTTTCTTGTTGATGTGAGGTATCACGTTGATTGATTTGTGGAAATTGAGCCACCCTTGCATCAGTAGGAAGATATGCTTTAGTGATTAGTATGGAAAATGTCTCTCAAAGGGTGATAGTTAAGCCAAACCTAAAACATGATCCAGCTGGAAAATAGAGAGGAGATATAGGAGTATTTCAGACAGAGGCAGGTGTCTCTGTTTGCACAACAGCTGCAAAGGAGCTGGGCAGGAAAAACTTGGCTGAAATAGAGAAACTGGACCATGTAAAGAAAATCAGAATATACAAGTGACTAATGGAAGGATGATGTGTGAAAGGTAAAATGGTTTACTCATCTTCTAAAGGTACTGAATTTGGCCCTGAGAAAAATGCAAGTATTAGTTAAAGAAGCCAAAGAGTTGCTTAGAGGGAAAAATAATTATTTCTTTTCTTTTAAGAATTTTTAATGTTTATTCATTTTTGAGAGAAACACATACACACAGCATGAGTGGCGGGGGGGGAGGGGGACTGAGAGAGGGAGACACAGAATCTGAAGCAGGCTCTAGGCTCTGACCTGTCAGCACAGAGCCTGATGCAGCACTCAAACTTACAAACTGTGAGATCATGACCTGAACCAAAGTGGGACCGACTGAGCCACCCAGGTGCCCTAAAAATAATTATTTCTAATCCTGTCTTCTTGTCACTTGAGAGGTTCTTAGAGACTGAGTATGATGGTACTCTTCACAAACCTTAAGATCTACCAGTTGAATGTGACTTCAAGGATTTTCAAATATTCTTTATACCAAAACCTAAATAAGAGAAGTCTGCCCACTGCATTTTGCCAGAAGTACTTATAGAAATAGTTTAGTGTGGGTTTTAGTCCTTGATGGTCATAAGGATTTTTCTGGACCTCAAAGAGTTACATACCTGTTCATCTGTCAACTGAAATAGAAAAAATATTACTCAAGAGAGTGTTCACAGGCACATGTCTCCATAAATGTGAATAAGACACGTGAAAAATGGCTCAGTCCTACATACCCTAAGCATTCTGGGAAGCATGTGTACATTTTTAAATCGATTGCTTTATAATTCTCTGTGTATCATATTCATGGCTTTAGAAAATTTACTGATTTCCTTGATGAAGAGTTTAGCAAATGCAGAATTGAATCTTAATTTCTGAATGCTTTGATTGCTTCTAATTGCCTTTTGTTTCTTTATGTGTCTCAGTTTAATACCACAGAAAGCTTTTGAATCATTAGCTCTGGAAACATAAGCCCGCCACTTTATCACACAATAAGTGAATCACAAGCACGCAGGCTAGCCAGCGAATCTGACCTGGAAGTGTCTTTTCAGCTGAGAGATTTGTCTCTCGTCAGCCGCTTAAATCATTTGTCATCTTAGTGGAAATTTTCAGGATGCCCTCGCAACTATAAATTTCCAGCCTGGTATGGAAATGCATTGCCCCATCCACATCTGAACATTCTAGATATGGAAGAGGCTTTAAGTTATACTCATTGTCTGAAACAGCAAGAGAATCTTAAAGTCCATTAATTTCAAACCTCTCCTCCTTCTCCCTCAACCCAGCAGAAGTAAAACTATAATGCAAAGGTAGCCTTCAAACAACATAGACCGAAGGCTATGGTTAGCTCTTAGCTTAAGAATACAAACTTCAGAATTAGACCTGGATTCGAATCCAGACTCACCAATTTTAGCTTTCTGCCCTAGGGAAAGAAAGTTATTTACTGTCTCTGAGCCTCAGTTTCTTCATCTAAAGAATGGAGGGAGTAATCTCTATCTCAAATAGCTGTGACAGCAATCAAACAAGATAACATATGTATAAAGCACATAACCTAGTTCTTGGCACACAATAAGATCTCACAGAACTTATCAATGGATTGTTCTCCAATCTGGTTAATTTATAGATAAGGAAACTCATCTATCTGTGAAGTATCAAAGAGGCCACACACTTGTCCAGCGTCTCATGGAATGACAGGTGCAGAACAGTAGAGTTGAGATTTCCTGATTTTCTCACCAAAGTTCATTCTGCTCAAAATGCTCAAGTGCTTTGGTTATTCTTCAAGTGATAAGCACAGAATTATTCCTTTTGCTTTCTTTTTTTTTTTTTTAAATTTTTTTTAATGTTTTATTTATTTCTAGGAGAGAGAGACAGCGTGAGCAGGGGAGGGTCAGAGAGAGAGGGAGTCACAGACTGAAACAGGCTCCAGGCTCTGAGCTGGCAGTCAGCACAGAGCCCGACGCGGGGCTCGAACCCACGAACGGCGAGATCATGACCCAAGCGAAAGTCGGACGCCCAACCGACTAAGCCACCCAGGCGCCCCTCCTTTTGCTTTCTTATGTGTGTGATCACTTACAGTTTTCACTCTAGCTTGCTATCATGTGCACCTTAGGCTAACCAGTATACTCATCTGAAAAATATATGAAAACCGTGCAAAATAATTAGGTGAAAAACCTACAAGGAAAAGAAAGGTTTTAAAATAGTGCAAGATAGTGCAAAATAATTAGAAGAGATACATATGCAAAAAAATTGTAGGAGAATAATGACCTTGTTTTGAATGATGAAGCTTTTTTACTTTCTAAAAATTTTCCAGGGAAAATGATTCTTTTTTTTTTAATGTTTTATTTATTTCTGAGAGAGAGAGAGAGAGCGCGCGAGTGAGCGTGAGCAGGGGAGGGTCAGAGAGAGAGGGAGATACAGAATCCGAAACAGGCTCCAGTCTCCGAGCTAGTGGTCCGCAAAGAGCCCGACGCGGGGCTCAAACCCACCAACTGCGAGATCATGACCTGAGCCAAGTCGGACGCTTAACCGACTGAGCCACCCAGGCGCCCCAAGAGAACATGATTCTTGATGCAAAGTGTAATACACAGTCTTTATATAGTCACCTATGTTTTTGTTACAAAAAAAATGTTTTTCAGAAGTTTTTTGTTTTGTTTTGTTTTCCCCAAATGTTTCAGCTAAACAAGAATGAAGGTTTTGCAGAGGGGAAGGAAGAAAGAGAGACCTGGTGCTGTTTTTTCCCCTGTGACAGGAGGGATTTTATCAAGAAATAGAAGATGGATGCGACATTGTTGTGTCCTGGGTCCTGCTATTCCCTTTGACAAAAGGACTTCCAATGACGTCCAGTGCAGAGGACGGAAGTAAGTAAGCGGTTCTTGCCAACAGCTGGACCGGTAACCTGGGCGTTGAGGGAGAGCTTTCTCTTGTGCTGGATGGTTCAGCATTGTTTTGAGCCTTGAACCTCTTGATCTTGGTGTCCCCAGTCAATCCCTGATCTGAGAAGGTGTAGCCCAGGACCTCTTACAGCCTGTGGGCCCCAGTGAAAGTTATGGATTCGTGGCAGCAGTAATGGTGCTGCTGTGGTTCCTTGGATCATATTAAGTAAGATTCCTTTCCTTCTTATTTATGTAAGCAAAATGTGCCAACTGCAAACAATACAAATAATAGGAAATGTTAGAGCCCTCTTTACCCAAGTCAGTTGGTATCTTGCCCTTTTCACTTGATCATATGTCTTGAAACTCTCATGTAGTAAATCAAAATCTACCTAACTTTTTTTCACTCATCGTATAGAATTCCACAATACAAATGCACAAAATTCATTCAGCCGTTCCCTCATTGGGGGTAAATTTCTGCCTTTTTCCAGTTGTTCTTTATTATAAATAAAGCTGCGATGACTGTATTTATTTATTTAATGTTTGTTTCTTTCTGAGAGAGACAAAGGGTGAGTGGGGGAGGGGCAGAGAGAGAGAGAGGGAGACAGAATCTACAGCAGGCTCTAGGCTCAGAGCTGTCAGCACAGAGCCTAATGTGGGGCTCGAACTCACGACCTGTGAGATCATGACCTGAACTGAAGCTAGGTGCTCAACTGACTGAGCCACCCAGGCACCCCCTGTGTTTATTTATTTTTGAACATGAATGAATATTTCAGGAAAATAGATTTTTAGAAATAGAATTCCAAGGATGTACTTACTTTAATTTTTAATAGATATTTCTAATTTGTCATCAAAATAATTTGTATCAATATACACTATTATAACATCTATGGAAACCGCCCATTTCCACCTGATAATACTGGTGTCAATCTCTTCCTCACAACCTGATTGGTTGTATAGTGTGCCTCATTATTGTTTATTTTTCATTTCCTTTATTATTCTGGGCATTAAGCAACTTTAAATTTTATCATTCTAAAATTTTTTTATCATTCTTTTTGTGTGTGCAATATGTATTGTCTCTCTATTTCTGTTAGCCAGTTTTTTATTTTATATATTTTCAATAATTTTAGGGGATTTTAATGGATTTTGTATATTTTGTTTTATACATTTTGCAAAGACTTTCAGTGGGAACTTTTATTTTGTTTGTGTCTTTGGTTTTGTTTTTTTTGTCATACAGATCTTTCAGTTTGTTCAAAAGAAGACTTTTTTTAATTAATGGCTCCTGGAATTTTTGTCTTTCTTAGGAAAGCCTTTATCACTGCCTCCTTCAACGTTTTCAAACTTGATGTATTCTGTAGTTCCTTTCTGATTTGGATATTTTTTTAAGTTAGTGTTTAGAATTTAATCCATTTTGATTTTATGTTATGATATGATACTGGCATCTAAATTAAATACTTTTCAGGATTTCCAACCCTCTCAATATAGTTTTTGAATAGTGTATCCTTCTTGTTCTGACTTGAAATGCATGTTCCTTTGTTTTTGAATTGCCTTTTTCTGTTCAGTTTTTCATTTCTTTATTCTGAACTGATACAACATTGTTTAACATAAACTTAGTATATTTTGATAACTGAAAAGTCCTCATTGTTCTTTTTTCCCGTCAATTTTATTGCTTGTTCTGGTGTGTTTTCTTTCTTACATGAACTCTAAAATCAGCTTATCAAATTCAGTAAATCTCCCATTGAGCTTTTTATTAGGATTGCATTGAATTTATGGATTAATTTGGAAAGTTGACATCTTTATAATATCGAGTCTTTCATCCAGAAACATAGATAGTGTTCCATTTATTTGGGTCTTCTTTTATATCTTCTATAAAATTTTATAGTTGTCTTCACATGGACCTTGCATTGTTATTATTGGTTTATTCCTAGGGAATTGTTTTTAAAGCTTATGTTGCCATTGGGAATGGGTTCTTTAGATTTTGATTTCCTACAAAGAAAAGGATAGGAAAATGAAAAGAAAGCAGGAACTGAAAGAATAGGAGAGAGAAGAGAAAGAGAAATCAGAAAGGTAAGATGAGATCATGCGCCAGGAAGACAGGAGAAAAGGTGATTATTTTTGAGTACCTATTATGTGACAGGCTCTATGACGGAGGTGTCCGTGAGCACCATCCTCACACACTCTTCCTACCAGGTGACTCATCTGAGAAAACTGAAGTTTAAAAAGGTCAGAAAGGAAGCATGGAACAGGAAATGGAAAGAGAACAGGTTTGGAGTGAGATCTGGGAACCGATCCCAGATTCCAGTCTCACCAGCTGTGTGATTTTGCTCCAGTTACCTAATTACATTTCTCATTTGGAAAGCGTGGATAGTATCTGCTCATGTGATGGTGAGCATTAACTGGAATAATGGATCTGAAGTGTCTGCTCATTAGATGCCGCTCTCAGTAAGTGCCAGTTCCCACCCATGAACCCATGTCTTCCTGCCCCCCACCCCACCTCGCCCTGAGAGGGGGAGGCCCAGAGTCTGCTCAAGATAGCAAGGAGACTTCAGGTTAATATGCAATGTGATTTTTACTCCCTTGGCGCATTAACACTCAGCAACACATACCTAACATTCTTAAGGAACATTGTAGGAGAAACAGTCATTAGAAACAGTGATCAGAGTCTGAAAAAAAAAAAAATCACATAAGCCAAAAAAAAAAAAAAAACCAAAAAACCACCCACCCATTTTTACAAAAGGAGGCATTGTTGAAATGTGAATCTGTATTCAAGCCCAAATATTCAGGGAGAAACACCCTCTATTTCTATCTGAACAATAGTTCCTTGTCCTGAGACAATGCTGTCTGCATAGCCCTGGGAAGCACCCAATCCCCATGGCAATGGCAACGGTTTCTCCTAGGGACACTGAAAACAGTGTCTAGAGGGACCACAGCACCTGACCCAGGGCCTTGGCCATTGAAAGGAGACTCGTTCCCAGACTGAACAGCAGGAAAAACAGAACTGGCCCCAGGTCCTGGATGTCTTGTACTTGCTCTAGGGCTCTGATCCTCTGGAGAAGTTGTCCTTATGAAATGTGAGTATGAAGTCAAGAGAGATAAATAAGATGTACTGAAATGCTCCCTTCCAGGCAGTATGCGCATTTGTTCCCAACATGTTACTCTTCCTCATCAAGAAAATGGGTGACCTGGCCTGGATTGAACTCCTCTGCCCTGAGCCTTATCTCCTTCATCTGAAAAATGGGGTTAATAACAAGGATCTCAAAGGATTGCTGTGAGAATTAAATCACATATATGTAAGATTGTATCCAGCGAAAATCCAAAGTATTCTTTCATCATATAAGGAACTGCAGTCATAGCCCGTGAATGTCTTCAGTGGCTCTCCATTTCTCTTTTCAAGGAGAAATTTAATTTCTGTAATAAAGCCAAATGTCATAGGATTCTGGGACTAATAAATAATGTGTGTAATTAAGCTGAGCAACTGTATTTGTCACTTTTTTTTTTACAGGGGTTATCTCTCTCAAATTCTGAGACTAGTTTCCATATGTGACCGATAAATTGACCTCAACCCATCAGTTCTCTATTCAACTTGTATCCAGAAGCCAATCACTTCTGACCACCGCCTATGCTACCAATTGCTCAAATTGAAGCCATTGTCCTCTCTCTCCAAGATTATTGCAAGTAGTGTCCTCCTAAATGGTTTCCCTTCTTCCCGACTATCGCCCTAAAAATATTTTCAGCAATGGCAGTTATCATGGCAAGAAACATATCATTTCTCCAGAGGAATGCTTTGGCTATCATTTAGTTATTCACTTAGTCAACGAATATTTACGGAGCCCCTACCATGTGCCAACATTGTTCCAGGCTCTGATGGCACAACAGTAAATACACATCCCTGTTTCATAGAGCATATATCCTTGGGCGCAATGACTGTTAAACAAATGAACAAGCGCAGCACATTCTGTGCCGGAAGGTGATGGGCACTATGGAGAAGAGATAATGTGGAGTAAATGGGGAGAAAGAACACAAGGAGTGGGAGCGGAAAATGGGGGTTTTAATTTTAAGTATGGTGGCTGGAAAAAGTCTTCTGATTAGCCGACATTTGAGTAGAGACTGGAAGGAGAAGAGGGAGAGGGCCGCATGGTTATGTGAGGAAAGAGGGTAGGGAGAGTGTTCCTGGCAGAGGAAATAATGGTCCGAAGGCCCTGCCCACAGGCAAAGCAGAGAGGCCAGAATGGCCCTGCACAGGGAGTTAAGGGAGAATGGAGAGGTGGCCACACAGATGGTTGAGGGGGAACGGATCACGAGGGTGGCTGCAGGCCATCAGGAGGAGGTTGGCTCCTACACAAATGAGCTGGAAAAGCCATTGGGGGATTGTGAGTGGGGAGGGGACCATGATCTGATTTGCATTTTTTTTTTAAGTTTATTTATATTTGAGAGAGAGAGAGTGAGCACACAAGCGAGGGAAGGGCAGAGAGAGAGACACACACAGATTCTGTATAAGTACCGCGCGCTAACCAGTTGTGCCACTAGAGCTCCTACACACACACAGATTCTGAAGCAGCCTCCAGGCTCGGAGCTTCAGTCCAGAGCCCAACACTGGGCTTGAACCCTTAAACCGTGAGATCATGACCTAAGCCAAAGTCGGATGCTTAACTGACCAAGCCACCCAAGTACCCCCTGATTTGGATTTTTAAAGGATCGTTCTGGCGAACCACTTCTTTGGAACAGCAGTTCTCAAACTTGACTGTGCATCAGCCGCCTCTGATGGCTTCTTATAACACAGTTGCTGCATCCATCCCCAGAGTTTCTGATTGAGTGAGTAGGTCTGGTGTGATGCAGGGGAGTTTGCACTTCTAGCAAATTCCTAAGTGATGCCAGTGCTGCTAGTCTGGCACCACACCAGTGAGGACCACTGACTGCTAACCAGAATAGTTTGTAGGAGGGGGAAGAGTTGAAGCATGGGAACCAGCTACTGGGCTATTTGCAATAATCCAGAAAAAAACAGACGACAATGGCTTCAGTTCAACCAGGTGGTGGCAGAAGAGTGGTGGGAAGAGATTAAATTCTGGATAGAATTTGAAATCTAGATCCAGTGGGATTTGCTGAAGCATTGAATGTGGAGCATGATGAAAGAAAGAAAGAAGGCCAGAGTTTAGATTAAACAGCTAGATGAATGGCATTACCATTTACTGAGAGGGCAAAGACTTGGATGGGGGCGGGGTCAGATATGAGGAGTTTGGTTTGGGAAATGTTAGATTTGATATGCCTGTTAGGTATCCAAGTGGAGATGTCAGTCAGGTCTTTCTTTTAGAAAAGCCTAGAGTTCAGGAGAGAATTCTGGGCTAGAGATAGAAAGGCAGGAGTCAGCAGCATGTAGATGGCATCATGAAGCCTGGCTGAGATCATCACCGGAGAGAATGAAGGTAGAGAAGAGTCTCAACACCTCATGCTGTCACAGCCAGTCCCGTGGTTAGACGTGAGGGTGATGACAGGGACCAGAAATGCGACTGAAAGTGAGCAGGGAGGTGATAGGAAAACCTGGAGCGTGTGGCCACCTAGATGTCAAGGGAAGTAAGTATGTCAGCAAGTTCAGGTGCATTTGCTATGAAGCCACCTTGTCATGACAGTTACCACCAGGCATCCTCTGTGACAGAGGAGATACTGGCTACCATGGAATATGCCAAACTCGGAAGTTCCTTACGGATAAATTATTCCCACAGGGAAAGACAGTTACTGTGATTGAAATTATATATACAGACACAGACACACGCGTGCACATACACACATACACGCACGCCCATTTGAGCTGATTTTACTGTTGCAACCAAAAAACACACCATTACACAATTTAATTGTCGACATAGACTAGGATCTTTCCTTTCATCTTTAAGCATTCTGTCTAGCTGCCTTTTGTCTTTGAAGCAAATTGTCCAGTTGTGAGAGCTGGGGTTTTAGTTGTGATCAGATTGCTGGGAATTTGTGTGAGTAAATTGGATGTATGTATCAGAAAGCATGGAGGCTTGTTTTTTTCTTGCTCCCATCCCTTTATTTTCTGATATTGAGTCTCACAAGTCTCTGGTTTTTCAAGACAACTGCCTAAAGTACTTACTACAGTAAGCTGTCGCTTACTTCTCTGTGAGAATTACAGAGAAGTTGTGGCAATTCAGGATGCACTGAGAAAAGCCATTTGCTACATCCATTATCAAGGTACAGCTGATGCCAAGCCAGACTTACTCGGTAACGTACTTAATAAAAATTCATTCCACAGACCTTTTTACATTGCTTCTTTTTGTGAGTTGCAACTCATCTTTAAACCTGTAGAGTAGGGTTGCCTGGGTGGCTTGGTCATTTAGGCATCTGACTCTTGATTTTGGCTCAGGTCACGATCTCATGGTTCATGAGTTTCAGCCCTGCACTGGCCTCTGCACTGATAGTCTGGAGCCTCCTTGGATTTCTCTCTCTCTCTCCCTCTTACTCTGCCCCTTCCCCCACTCATGCTCACTCTCTCAAAATGAATATAAATAAGCTTAAAAATTGTAAACCTGTATAGTATATTAAAAAATGTACCCCACAGGGCGCCTGCGTGGCTTAGTCAGTTAAGCGTCCTACTTTCGCTTAGGTCATGATCTCACGGTTCGTGGGTTCGAGCCCCGTGTTGGGCTCTGTGCTGACTCCCAGCTCAGAGCCTGGAGCCTGTTTCAGAGTCTGTGACTCCCTTTCTCTCTGACCCTCCCCTGTTCACGCTGTCTCTCTCTCTCTCTCCAAGAAATAAAACATTTTTTAAAAAATGTACCCCACGGACTGTATATTACTTCTCATGGTAGAGAAAAATACTACTTGTAGCTCAGAATTAGAGTCCCCAAATAAATTGGGTAAAGAAAACAGTGCCCAGCTTTGTGTGTGGAACACGTGGTGGAGAAGTGAGTGATACAGCACATTGCTGTGTGTCATCTCTTCAAAGGGGACTGTGGGTGCTGGTGCTCTGCACTTCTCTCCATTGAAGGTGCCCAGACAGACTACATGGAACTTCTGTATGCTTCTCTATGACGAGAAAAGAAGTGTTTCTTATTCAGGTTTACTTGTCAAATGGAGTATTGAATATTTAGGACTAGATATGTAGCCTCTTCATGTCTTATTCACTCAAGAGGTATTTCCATTAAATCTCAAGCACTGACCTATGTGTTTGAGATCTATATGTAAACGAAACGGCCCCAAATACCTGCCTTCTTGGAGCTTACATTCCGTTGGGGTGGGGTAAGGGGGGGAGAAAAAATAACTAAAAGCATAATAGACAGTTAAATTATGTAATATGTTGTCAAACCATAACACTATGGTATAAATGGAGCATGATAGGAGGTTTGGGCATGCAGGGAGACAAACAGCTTGTAATTTTCAACAGTAGAACCAGGGTCGGTCACAGTGAGAGGGTGACATTTGAGTCAAGATTTGTAGGAAGTGGAGTAGTTAGCCAAGTGGATTTCTGAGGGAGGAATGTTTCAGGCAGATGAGAGAAGCCAAGGTGAACACTTTCGGGCCAAATCAAGCCAGAAATATGTAAGGAATAGCATCGGAGACCAGTGTATCTGGAGCAGAATAAGGGAGGGATTAAGTAACAGGAGGTGAGGTTGGAGAGGAGATGGGGCCCTACCTGTACAAGGCCTCGCTGACCATTCTAAGGAGTTTGCCATTTTGTTTGAATGAAATGGGAAGCCCTGAGAGAATTTGAGGCTGATGAATGATATGTTCTGAATTATATATTAGGAAGATCATTCTGGTTTCTTTGTTGGAAAGTCTCTTAAAACGCAAGTTTGGGAGCAAGAAGACCAAATAGAAGGCTGTAGCAATAATCCAGGTGATAGCTGTAGGCATGGAGGAAGTGGTCAACAATGATCCAAAGGCTTTTGGTATGAATAACTGGAAGGATGGAGTTTCCATCAGCTGAACTGGGAAAACCCTCTAATAAAAGAGGTTTGTGATAGAAGCTTAGACCATCATTTTCAGACATGTTAAATATGAGATATCTGTGAGGCACCCAAGTGGATATTTCAAGTAGGCAACTGCATGTATGAGTCTGAAGTTGAAGAGAGAAGTTGGCCACAGACAGAACCGTGGGAGGCATGGTCATATTGATAAGGTAACTCATTCATTAAGAAAGTTGGTACTCATGCAACTCAACACCCAAATCCAAATAATCCATTTAAAAAAATGGTCAGAGGACCTGAATAAACTTTTTTCCCAAAGAAGACATACAGGTGGTCTGCACAGGAAGAGATGCTCCACATCACTCATCATTAGGGAAATGCAAATCAAAACCACAATGAGATATCACCTCATACGTGTCAGGATGGCTAAAATCAATAACACAAGAAATAACAAGTATTGGTGAGGTTGTGGAAAGAAAGAAATACTGTTGCACTGTTGGCAGGAATGCAGATTGGTGCAGCCACTGTGGAAAACAGTATGGAGATTTCTCCAAAAATTAAAAATAGAATTACCATATGATCCAGTACTCCCACTACCGGGCATTTACACAAAGAAAACAAAAACACTAATTCAAAAAGACATATGCAACCCTATGTTAATTGCAGCATTTTTTATAATAGACAAATTATGGAAACAACTCAAATGTACGTCAATAGATGAATGGATCAGGAAGATTTGGAATATGTTTTATTTTTTTAATGTTTATTTTTGAGAGAGAGAGACAATGCAAGTGGGGGAAGGGTATAAAGAGAGGGAGATACAGAACCCGAAGCAGGCACAGAACCCAACACGAGCTCAAACTCATTAATTGTGAGATCTTGATCTGAGCTGAAGTGGGATGCCTAACTAACTGAGCCACCAAGGTTCCCTGGATGTGGTATATGTGTACAATGGAATATTACTCAGCTATAAAAATGAATGAAATCTTGCCCTGTACTACATAGATGGACCTAGAGGGTATAGTGCTAAGTGAAATAAGTTAGAGAAGGATAAATATCATATGATTTCACTCATATGTAGAATTTAAGAAACCAACAAATGAACGAAAAAAGAGACAAACAAAAAACCAGACTCTTAAATCCAGAGAACAAAGTGGTGGTTGCCAGAGGGCAGGTGGGTGGAGAGATGGGAGAAATAGATAAAGGGGATTAAGAGCATACTTATCATGTGATGAGCTGTGAGCTCATTTTTTTTTTCAAACAACTTCAAAGTTTATTTTCCAATGAGAGCTATTTTGCAAAGAAATAGTTTTACCCAACTGGAGAGGAATGATGGGTTTTTAAAAAAATTAACTTTGGAACCTGGGACTGGGCCCGGCAAGCCTTGCTCTCAGAACTCTAAGGCTCCACGAACAGAATAACTGTTTTCCTGACAGACGAGGCAGCTTCTCTGTAAAAGCTCTGGCGTTACAGGTTTAAGGTATTTAACCACCAGACCAGGGCTGTAGGCGGCTGGAGCCTAGTGGGTAGAATTGTTGAATCATTGGACACCTGAAACTAACTTAGCATTGTATGTTAATTATACTTCAATTTTGAAAAAAGTTGGTACATGGAAAGAAGAAAACCAAGGATTGATCCCTGGAATGCTCCAAAATAAATAGGTCTTGGAGAAGAGGGGGTGCTAACATGAAGCCAGAGAAGGAATAACCAGTGAGCCAGGAGGTAATGAAAAGGAATATGGCGGGGGGCCTGGGTGGCTCAGTTGGTTGAGTGTCTGACTTTGGCTCGGGTCATGATCTCATGGTTGGTCGGTTCTAGCCCCTAATGGGGCTCTGTGCTGAACGCTTGCTCAGAGGCTGGAGCCTGCTTCAGATTCTGTCGCCTTCTCTCTCTGCCCCTCCTCCGCTCGCACTCTGTCTCAATCTGTCTCTCAAAAATAAATGTAAAAAAAAAAAATTAAAAAAAAAAAAGAATATGGTGTCCGGGAAGCCAAGTGAAGAAAATATATTGAGGAAGAGGGAGTCATCACCCATGAAACTGGATTTACCCATGAATTTCCTCTTTTGCAAAATACAAGTAATAATAGTACCTGCCCCATAGGCTGAAATCAGATAATTTATGTGAATGGCCAGTCACAATGCTTAATGCCAATAAGGGCTCAAAAATACTACTTACTATTTCTATTCCTAGCATCTCTGAAAAATCGCTGATCCTTATAAAGCTGTTCACTGTACAAGATAACCCCTAGGGGGCACTCAAAGCCTTCCTTTCTTTCCCATTACTGTTCTTCCCACAGGAGACCTCAGATTTAGATACAGGACAAAATGGACCCAATGGCAATTGAATTCTCTGTAGTAAAAGTGGAGAAATTCAATACAGTGGGTGTCAGACTTCAACGAGGGCAAGAATTACCCAAGGAGCTGGTTAAAATGGAAATCTACAGCAGACCCAGCCACCAGAGATTCTAATTTAGTAAATTGAGAGGGGCCTGAGACTCTGCATTTTCCCACCTCAGGTGATTCCAGGCTGTATATTCCCACAACGCTGCAGTGTGGGACAAAAAGAATAATAACTTGCCTGTAGCAAATATTTGCTTCCTCTTTTTTTAAGACCTTAGAGTAGTTTTGGCTTCTTTTTTTCCCTTCTCCTCCAGGCAGCTAATGAAGTAGATCAACTCAGGGGCTCCCTCTAGACAAGGCAGTGCTAACAGGGCCAGGGGGGTTCTACTGAAAACACGCCGGGGGTGAGTGGCTTGGCCTTGCTTTTAGTCTGTCCGCATCAGAGGACACGGTATAGCGCCTCCCAGTCCTCATCTGCCCCCCACACCTTTTTGTTGTGGTCCTAATAAAATTTAAATTCATTCCCAACTGTATAACTCAGGTGATTTCACATACGGACCCAGCTGCCCTGCTTCCCTAGGACAGTAAGATTTGAAACCCCGTCTTCCACTCCCACATAGCAAAGCTGCTTCCCACAAATGGGCATGGACTGTGTAAATGCCACTAGCCCCTTCCTTCTTCCTCCCCACCCCCCAAACCAAAGCCAAGTGTCCATTGCCATGTATCATCATACTTCTACTTGTTTTCCTTAAATTTGAAAACTTTCTCTCTCTTCCTACCCCTTTCTTCTTCTTCATCAGACTCATTCAGGAATCTCAACCTATGAAAGTATCTTTCATATCTTGTGGGCTATGTTCCATGTGATGGGGATAGGACCTGGGGTTGACAACCCTGGCCATTCTCCTCTGGGGACAGAGCAGGCTCACTTCCAAATCCATAGGGCATTGGAGTGCAGCCATTGGTTTAACTGTAAAACGGGTGACAAACATCCCTTTTTCCTCTTCTTTCTTATGTTGCTTAGGATTGCAGATAAAGCATTTAAGATATGCATTTAGGATAAAGCATTTAGGATTAATCTTTATGGTTGGATTGTCCTCATAAGAACCTCCCAGGGGCGGCTGGGTGGCTCAGTCGGTTGAGTGTCCAACTTTGGCTCAGGTCAGATCTCACAGTTCATGGGTTCAAGCCCCTCATTAGGCTCTGTGCTGACAGCTCGGAGCCTGGAGCCTGTTTCAGATTCTGGGTCTCCCTCTTTCTCTGCCCCTCCCCCACTCATGCTCTGTCTCAAAAATAAACTATATAAAAAAAAAGAATCTCACAGAACCCTTTGTAAGTTGGGAACTGAAGGATAGTTACATGGAGGTGGGAAGAGACGCAGTGGGTACTCCACCCATACTCTCTTGCCCTCGCCACTTCCTCGGAGGCTGTCTGATTTCACCCTTGGCACGTCATTTCTTTGCCTAACGTTTTCCAAATTTTCCTAAAGCACCTATTGAGCCGCTGTGCATTTTCAGCAGCAGTATCTGAAATCCCAGTTGCCCCTCATCCCTCTCAGCCCTTGGGGTTGTCTTTGAAGCTATTCTGTTAGGTGTAGTGTGGTCTCATCATGGGTTTAATTTGCATTTTCCTAATGACTAATGATATTGAGCATCTTTCATAGGGCTTCTTGGCTTTCCATCTATCTCCTTTAGTGAAGTGTCTGTTTAAATCTTTGCTCATTAAAAAAAAGATTCAGGGGCACCCGGGTGACTCAGTTGGTCAAGCATACAACTTTGGCTCAGATCATGATCTGAAGATTGGTGGGTTCGAGCCCTGCCTCAGGCTCTATGCTGACAGCTCAGAGCCTGGAGCCTGCTTCCAATCCTGTTTCCATCTCTCTTTCTGCTCCTTCTGTGCTTGCTCTCTGTCTCTGTCTCTCTCTCAGAAAAAAAAAGCCTAAAAATTTAAAAAATCCGGTTGTTCATTTTCTTATTGTTGAATTTTGATAATTCTTCATATATTCTGGATTCATTTTTTTTCTCAGATAAGTGTATTTGCAAATATTTTCCCCTAGTCTATAGCTTGTCTTTTCATGCTTTTAGCAAGGTCTTTCACAGAGCAAATCTTTGCATTTTTATGAAGTCCAATTTATCAGTTTTATTTCTATTATGGCTTGTGTTTTAGGTGTCATATCTAAGACCCATTTGCCTAACCCAAGGTCTCAGACTAGAATCATTGTCTATTAGAATTAATTTTGAGTTAATTTTTGTATAAGATATCAGAAATAAATCAAGATTTATTCATTTGCCTTTTGATGATTCTTCCTATTATTTTTTAATAATAAATTTCAGATAAAGTCTTTTGAATCATTACATCACTTCTTTTTCCTTTCTTTGTTTCTGAGGCCAATATTAAGGTTTTTGTGATTCAGTTTTTACAAATTTGGATATATATTTATAAACTAAATATGGTTTATATTTATTTTAGCATGTTTTTGAGATCTAGCTACCTTGATACATGGAGATATAGCTTATTCTTTTTAACTACTATGTGATATTGCCCCACATGAATATATCACCTTTTACATATCCATCTCTTTATTAATGGACATTGCAGTGGAATCCATCTTTTCACTTGTGCAAACAGTGCTGTAATAACCTTCCTTGTACATGCTCTTTGTGCCCAGGTAAGAGTTTCTCTAGAGTGTGTAACAAATTCAATTTCTAGGTGTTATAATGTGCTCTGTTTATACTAGAATGGCTGAATTCGCCAAACTGATCGACAGTCACAAAGCACAGTATGATTTACAATCTCACGGCTCCACCAAATCACAAATCTCTGAAACTTTTGCCAATCTGGCAGATATGAAATAGCTTCTTTAAAAATAATTGCATTCGCAGGATTACTTGTGCAGTCAAGCATCCTTTCATTTATTTTTGTTTTATTTTTTTTAAACACAGACGACACACTGTGTTAAGATTAGTTTCAGGTGACAACATAGTGATTCAACAACTCGATGAGTACACTCACCACAAGTGTAGCTACCACCCGTCAGCATCCTTTCCAGTGTTTATTGGTCATTTCTGACTTGGCCTTATCTGGACGTCTCCTCTTCACAGGAGTTTTAAGTTTTGGTAAAGATATTCACCAATACTTTCTATGTAGAGCATTGTGTATCTTGTTTAAGAAATTGTTTTCTTGGACACCTGGGTGGCTCATTCAGTTAAGCATCCGACTTCAGCTCAAGTCATGATCTTACAGTCTGTGAGTTCAAGCCCCATGTCGGGCTCTGTGCTGATAGCTCAGAGCCTCCAGACTGCTTCAGATTCTGTCTCTCTCTGAACCCTCCCCCACTCACCATCTGTCTCTCTCTCTCTCTCAAAAATAAATAAACATTTTAAATAAAAATTTTTAAAGAATTGTTTTCTACTCTGAACTCATAAAGACATTTTTCTATATTTTCTCAATTTTTTGCCATATCTAGTTTTTCAGATGAGTATTTTCCCCACAAGTTAAACCTATTCAAGCAAAATTTTCATACAATGAAAAGCACAGTTCTTAAGTGTATGGTTTGGTCTGTTTTGACAAATACTCTGTGTAACCCATAGCTCAGTCAAAATATAGGACATGTTCATTACTATAAACTTCCCTGTGTCTTCTTCTGGTCACCTTGTTTCCCTCCCCTGAAGCCACCACCGTTCTGATTTTTTTTCTGCCATAGATTAGATGTGCCTATTCTAGAAGTTCATGTGAATGAAGTCATGCAATATGTTCTCTTTTGTGTCCTGTGTCTCTTTTACTTCTTTCATTCAGCACGATCATCCCGAGATTTTTATTCATGTTGTTGGATGTGTCAGGAGCCCCTCCAGTGGTATTGCGGAGATATCCTATTGAGTGGACAAATCACAGTTTGTTGTGCTGGTGGACATTTGGGCTGATTCCATTTTGGGGCTGTGATGAATAGATTTGATGTGAACATTCCCATACAGGGCTTTTTGCGGACTTGGTCTTTCTCTTCCTTTGAGTAGATACGTAGGAGTGAAATTTCTGGGTATCCACTTCACTTTTAAGTTTAGAGGTGATGGTCATGGGCAGCTGGCATGGAGTGATTGATTGCACTTGGTGAATAGAAACCAGGAAGCTTTTCTTGTTTTGTTCCCTTTCATTTTCTCTGCCTGTTCCTTACCAGCCTCACTCCCCTCCAATCCCACCAAGGTCAACAGCTTTAAAAGCAACACAACTCTAGGTTATGAGACATTTAGTGGCGTCTGAGAACTCTACTTCAGCTTGCAAACCAGTATTTTATAAGACAATATTCTTAAAATTTTGCAGAGAGAGCAGAACCTATTTTTCAAATGAATTATTGTGAAAAGCCCCAATATATAAAATAATACCTTTTAAAAGGAAGCTGCTTTAGTTTTGTGGGGACACCTCCCTGCTTCTGCCCCCTGCACCCATCCTTGTTAGCTAAGCAGCTCTTTCATTTCCATGTTGACCAATTTTGGTCCAAAGAAATTGATATTTAGACAGTGGCCAGTCTTGTTGTCTCGTCTAAACTGTATGGATATGGGTAAGGGTCTGTGGCTGTGATGTTTTATGTGTTCAAGTTGATACTATGAACTCAAAGTTCATAGTATACCTGAGAGAATTTAAATTAGAATTCTCTACCTTGGGAGATTCTGAAGAGCTGCTTGATTCTAATGGAAGAATACCTACCTGGCTACAGCTGCTAAAAGAAGAGAATTTGGCACTAAATAAGATCCCTTTGACTTTTTTAGTGATATGAAGGGATTGATAATGAGAAGGTGTGTGTGTGTGTGTGTGTCTGAGGTGCCTTAATACTGTAATATCATATTTTTAAAGTATCATGTATTATTATCTAAATGTTGCCATAAAATCTAATCAAGTAAGTAAGTTTTGTTTTGTTTTGGTTTTGGTTTTTTTTTTGCTTTCTTTTTGGTAGCAGTAGATTGGAAAGATACTAGGGGATCTTCCTTTGTCTAGTGCATAATGTGGCTGAAAGGGAGGTTCTGTCCCATTTTAGAAAATTCTGCAGCTATATGAAAACATCATTCACATATGGACATACTGGCCTCAGTTGTCCATTTCTGTGATCCCAGGTAAATAAAGGACTCATAATGCAGATTAGAAAGCTGATCCCTTCTCTCATTCTGCTGGTATTCCTTTGTGGTGGTGGGGAGGGAGCAGTCATGTCAACTGTGGTTGGTCTGTAGTGTAGCTGGATTAATCCAGGAAAGACGGAAGTGGAAGGGAATACTGGCCTCACCTGCAAACCCCCGGGGAACGCTCTAAACTCTGTGTCTTCCCTCGCAACCTCCCTGTCTTCCCTAAAGAGGAGACCTCAGGTTTAGGTCACAGACAAAATGGACACCAAGGATAAATTTAAGCTAGTGAGTGAAGGAGCAGAGTTCTGACGGGAGGAGGAAAGGAACTATAAATACAATAGAAACAAGACAAAAACGTACTGGGGCCTCCTTGGGAATGTTTCATGTTCTTTCTCCTTTTCTCTGAACTCCTAAAGATAGATGGCCTGTTACTTCCTTCTTCTGCTTGAAAGGAAGTGCCCCCATCCTTTGAAGTCAATGAAGGCATCAGAGTTGTGCCGACAAGGAACTTAAGACTTCTTCCATACCAGGAAAAAGTCCCATGGCTCATGCAAAGTCCAGCCTGCTCTAAGAGTCCATAAGGACAAAGTCACCTTGCACAGGAGGCTACGGTCACAACAGCTGGTATTCCAGAACCTGCCCTTTCTCCCACTTGGTTCCAATTCAGCTCAGCTTTTGACCCTTGACTTGCCTCTCTTTTTGGTATTGTTTCTTTTTCTTGCCTTTGGCACTGGCATACTTACCTCAATTTCCCTGACTTGCCCCCCTCCATTTTCTTCTGCCTGAGTTTGGACTCACACTTCTTGTTCTCCCCTTTCCTTGTAAATCCAGGAAGCTTCTCTAATTCATATTTGTTTTCCTATCTCAGACCCCAGATGCTAGTATGAATGCATCTAGATGTATGCCTCACCTTGGCTGACTGACTCTTCTTGATGTGGGTACCAACATCAGAGGACTGAAATTTTCAGTGAATATTTGAAACGTTTTGAAAAATAAGCACTGTTCTTGTCCTCAGCGGATTTTATTAACATAGAGACAAAATAGATTGAGTATGGCATTAGCAAAATTATGCAAAGCATTATTATTCAGGTTAAGTCTAACTTGGTTCACTAATCCTAGGGTTATCTAAATTCATCTATTGCCTTGGAATAAAATACTTAAAATTACTTACATATTTTAGGAAATTTGCATGGTAGTAGCATTTATTAGAAAAAAATGATGTTAATTCAAACATTGAAAAGGGTTTAGCTGTACAGTAGAAAGGATTATTTGAGAATATTTCTCAGATAGAGATAATTCTCAGGTTTGGATTTAAATCAGGGAAGAATGTGAATCAGCATTCAATTATTAATTTGATGAAGAGATAAAGATAATACGATTTATGATTATTATTGTGGGATCAGAAAATGTATCTGATTCATCTAGCCCTTAGATAAATCACATAGTCCTTAGGATAGAACTCGGTAATATTACATGACAGTGAGGCCTGAAAATAGATTCCCCTCCTTCTCCCAAGAACATCAGAGCTACCAATATGGTCTGTAATGATTACTTAGATGCAATAAGATGAGGAAAAAAATAAATTTTCCTATTATTTAAAACTTTTTTTTAAATGTTTATTTATTTTTGAGAGAGAGAGACATGCACACAGTGGGGGCGGGGGAGAGGTAGAGAGAATGGAAGACACAGAATCAGAAGCAGGCTCCAGGCTCCAAGCTGTCAGCACAGAGCCCAATGTGGGACTTGAACCCAAGAACTTCAAGATCATGACCTGAGCCAAAATTGGACACTTAACCGACTGAGCCACCCAGGCACCCCTGCCCATTATGTTTAAGATGCTGCCTAGCAAGTTATAGATACCCAACCCCCCCACCCTGCAACACACACACCTTTAGTCTAAACTAAATATGTATTCTGAATTTTTTATAAAATTTCTTCCAATAGCTTTTTGTGTGCACCCAACTAAACAATGATAACTAACTCCAAATATGATATTTGCAATGTAAGATTTTCACTCCCAGCGCTCTACAAGAAGATGAGAGAGTTGAGTCACAGCCTCATGTTCAGCTCCTTAGTTTACAAGTCAGAAGAACTCCAGCAACTCATCAGCCAGGTTCTGAATGGTTTATACCAGATTATCTCTGAAAAATCTTTTCCCCATTCAGTTCTTGCTCAACAAGACTTCTAAATAGTGGTTCAAGTTCAAGTTGAGGAGGGACACAATGACCATCTGGACTGGTTTTCAGTTCAAATCGTCATTTGATTTCATCCTTTCCTTTAGATTCTACAGGGCTTTTGTTAGCTCACCAAATAAACTTTAAGCTGTAGAGCAAACACTGGGTTTCAAGTGTCATAAAAGATAAATCAAGTGCTTGAAACCAGAGCAATCAATAATTTTTTCTGCAAACACACAATAGGAAAAAAAAAAAAAAAAAGAGCGTGCTGTTTCTCTCTCCTATGCATTTCTTTTTTTTTTTTTTTTTTTTTTATTTTTTTTCTTTTTGGTCTGTTTTACTATTCATAGAAATTTGCTTATCAACTTTGATTCTAGTTAGAACAATCCGTCTAATCTTTTTAGATCTGCAGTGTCAACCGCCCCTATTTTTCTNCTGGGTTTCAAGTGTCATAAAAGATAAATCAAGTGCTTGAAACCAGAGCAATCAATAATTTTTTCTGCAAACACACAATAGAAAAAAAAAAAAAAAAAAGAGCGTGCTGTTTCTCTCTCCTATGCTTTTTTTTTTTTTTTTTTTTTTTTTTAACCGATCAGCTTTTTGGTCTGTTTCACTATTCATAGAAATTTGCTTATCAACTTTGATTCTAGTTAGAACAATCCGTCTAATCTTTTTAGATCTGCAGTGTCAACCGCCCCTATTTTTCTGACAGCTCAAACAGAACAGAAAAGATACTAGCATGTGTTATCTAATTTCCTGATCTTTCTCGTTCTGACATCCTGTGATAATTGCAAAATCATAGTTAAATACCAATCTGGTGATACTATTTATTGCTTTCAGTTTATTGAGTTGGTAGGGCAAAAAGTATCCCCCCGCCCAAAATGTATTATGTACAAAGTAGTCCCAGGATTGCAGAATTTTAGAGTAAGAGAAGGGCTTTCAAAGAGAATGGAGTCCAGTATCTTCATTTCACAAATGTGGGAAATGAAGAACAAAGTGCAGATGACTAGTGCAGAGTCCTTCAGCATTCTTCAAGTTATCCTTTATTGGTATTGCAAGAGTTATTAGCATCTTCTAAAGATACTCTAGCTCACTCCTAAATCTTAGCTTTTCCTCCCTCCTCCCCCACTTCAAACACTTAATCCATCATCAGGCCTTATCTATTTTACTCATTGAGACCTCTCAAATTTGTCTCTTCTCTCCATTTCCAACATTACTACCCTATTTTAAGCCAGCATTGCTTTGAGGATAAAATCCAAACTGCTTAGCTTGGTAAGAGCCCTTTACAACCTTAAACTTACCGTCTTTTTGACTTTTTGTCTTCACTTGTTTCTTTCATCCTCTGCCCCAACAAATGATAAGCTACTTGCAGTTCTATGATCAGACTATGTTGTCACTTCTAGTTCCACACACTTATCTCCTTAACATACACCTGCTTCTTCTTCCTCCCTCCCCCATCAATGTCCATTTGACTGGGGTGTGTTCATCTATTAGATCTCTAAGTTATCCTTGCCTCTCAGCCCATTTTGAGTCAAGGCCCCTTTTACGCACTCTTAGCATACCCATATTCCCCAGAATAGCCTTTTGCTCTCATAATATTCAGGACGGTGTATTTTAATGGTCAGGTAGCTTATTCTTATTAGCATCTGTGTTTAGACTGTAAGTCCCTTGAGGACAAAGATTGGTATCTTGTGAATTGTCATAGCTTCAGAACCTAACCTGATACCCAGCAAAAAGAAAGAATAGATATTCAGTATAGAATAATAATAGCAGAAATAATGATAGCAATATTATTATATTATTATCATTATCATTATTATTACTATTAGCTTTGTGTGTTGGACATTGTGCTAAATCTGTTCCTTGCTTGATCAGTATTCCTTCTGTGATGGTTAATTTTATACGTCAACTTGACTAGGCCACAGTGTCCAGATATTTGGTTAAACATGTCTGGATGTTACTGTTAAAGTATGTTTTAGATAAGATTAACACTGAAATCATTAGGCTTCAAGTTAGGCAGATTACCCCTCATAATGTTAATAGGCCTCATCCAATCAACTGAAAGCCTTAAGAAAAAGACTGACCTTCCTCAGAAGGACAGAATTCTGCCAGCAGACTCTGCCATTGGAACCAAGCTGTAGATCAACTTTCTCCCAGTTCTCGTCAGCTGGCCTTCTTGTAGATTTTGGACTGCTCTAGAATCATGCAATCCAATTCCTTAAAATCTCAGTATCTTTCAATAGACATACCTCTATTGGTCCTGTTTCTCTGGAGAACACTAATGGTAATATTATCTTCATTTAGGAATGACCATAAAATTCATGATCTTAACTACAGTATTCTAAGAATAAACGAACAATTAAATGACTGAATCAACAGATAAATGAAACTGGCTCATTCTTTATGTAAACATCAAAAGTAGTTTGAAATAGGCCTTCGATATCAGCCAATCATTCAACAGATACTTCACTAGTAAGGAAACTGTTAATAAAATTCACTGTTGTTATCCATTTAGTGAATGATATGGGAGCTATGAAATCCACATCTCTGGAGGGTCAATACTAGAATCTTTCCACTGTGCTAATGTCGTCTCTTCTACATTTCATCATTGACTCCAACTTTCTATGGAAGATAGATGATATAAACAAGGTCCCTGGGGCAGAATCCTAGGGCCACCATGCCATCCAGCTCCTGGGAGCACCTTTCCTTCTCCTCTTCCCCAAAACTATATGAGCCAGAGCACTAATACATGTGAATTTCAAGTCTAGCTGATGAACCTCTCAAACTGCAATATTGTTTAAACAATTATCTGGGGCAAAACAATGGAGTAAATAAGAGGAAGCAATTTGATGATGTGAAAGTGATCACTTAACTCTTTAACCAGAGCTGGTATCTTCCCTCATTCATCTTCCCATAGCCCTTAAAACAGAACTGTGTAATTTCAGCCATCATGAAGGCTTTGAATCCTTTGTTGACCATTAGGTTAATGATACTTAATGGTGCCTGTGACATTTTCACATATGTTTAGTAAAGATTTGTTAAATAAATGTGTGCCTATTCAAGAAGGATGACTAAGCTTATAAAATGGATGGAGATTTCAAGATGTAAGATAATCTCACCTCAGTGTGTCAGATTTGTCTTTTCCTTCACAGCCACCAACAAGAGTGCCTTAAAGCTGCCTGAATATTAACAAGAGCTCATGAAGATATGCCAGGAGAGGCATACTGCCGACCTTCAGGGAGAACTCGGTATGCTGTTTCTTCCCTGCTTATTCACCTCAGTGTTAGTTTTTATGATGGAATGTTAGTTTTTATGATGGAATGAGATTTCTGGTGTTTATGCTTAAGAGATCATGTAAATATGGCAGGAACAAGATGCAATTAAGAAAAAGAAGAAATATAGGGGCTCCCGAGTGGCTCAGTCAGTAGAGCATCTTACTTCGGCTCAAGTCATGATCTCGCTGTTTGTGAGTTCAAGCCCTGCATCAGGTGGGCTCTGTGCTGACATCTCAGAGCCTGGAGTCTGCTTTGGATTCTGTGTCTTTCTCTCTCTCTGCCCCTTCCACACTCGCACTCTGTGTCTCTCACTCCCAAAAATAAGTAAAAATTTAAAAAAGAAGAAGAAAAAGAAGAAAGCTGATAACAGAAACCACCTTGGGGGAAAATTTATCTTTTCTTCAGGAAGATGCCTCAGTGTGGAAAACTGGTGATGGAAGAGAGGGGCCAGGCTGGCAGGGATGGAAGATATTGAATAAAAAGGGGGTCTAATTTCTTTGCATGATAAGGCAACTGATTTTTCAGACTGACTTCTCTGGTACTTTGAGGGAAATAATTGGAACAAAGGTCTACATTGGAATGACAGGTTCTACCATAGGCAGGTCTGTGAAGAGCGGCCGCCTGAAATAGATTCTCTAGAGCAAAGAAGGGCAAAGATTTTAAGACCAGTGATGTCTTTTCTCAATTTTTGTTTTTTTCTTTTCCTGAGGTATAATTCACTTACTTCATCCCGAACCTTCAGTAAAATCTAAAGTACACAAGAGCATTACCATAAGAGTGCCCTAGAGCATGAAGGAGAGAGAGTTAAGGGTTGTAGGAAAACAGGAGCTGCTCAGAAATCAACAGAGAACATGGAGGGAAGGCCAGAGCCGCAGTCCAGAAGATGACCACACAGCCCCGGGAATTGTGCCCCAGAACCATAGAAGGTATGGTATATTGCCATTATTCAGAAGGCTTCGAGTGTAACAGAGTTACTTGGGATTCCTGGAGTAACAGAGAACAGAGAATGTTCTGATTGCTAAAAGGCAGAACTCTTGGTAATTCTATACCTGTCTCATTCCGCAGCGGTGCTACAGAAATAAATAAAACAAAGGAAAGAATGAATGCCTCTGGCTGAGAGGAGGAGGTGAGGAAGAAAAAGGAGAGAGGAGAGAAGAGAAGAATTCCAGCTGGGTAAGCCAGACGTTCTTTTCTACCCATGACCCTCACTCTACGTCATGACCAGAAAACTCTTCTAATCTTTCTCTTCTTTAATAAAGGAATAATCGTAACTACACTGTTGAAAGAATTTGAGCTAAAATACCTTTCACTGTATTTAGCACAAATTAGGCACTTAGTGAACACGACCTATTGTATTAAATATTACCATTTCTAAAATAATAATAATAGCAACTTGGCCTCCTAAGCATGAAGAAAGTTTTCTTTGCTTCTTTCTGGGGCTTCTTTTTTGCCATTTTAGACAATTAACTAAAATAAGGAGATAAAAACGGAAACTGCTTTTGAGTGTCAGGTGTAGGTGAGTTTAGATTTCAGTTTCTTTTTCTTTTTCTTTTTTTTTTTTTTTGGAGAGAGAGAATGTGTGTGAGTAAAGGAGAGGGGTAGAGGGAGATAGAGAATCTTAAGCAGGCTCCCTGCTCAGCACAGAGCCCTACGTGAGCTTGATCCGAAATCATGATCTGAGCCGAAATTGTTAGTCAGACACTAATCTGACCAAGCCACCCAGGAGCCCCTAGATTCTGGTTTCTGTGAGTCACTGTGAAATGCTCCTGTCCTGAGTTAGTGCCATTAGCTTCGTCTTCTCTCAGCCAGATCATCTCGCTTTACATACTTATTATTCTTTGTATTTCTGCTCTTTTTTAATAAAACATTAAAAAAATTAAAAAAAAAAAAAGTGTGAAGAGAGGCGCCTGAGTGGCTCAGTCGGTTAAGCGTCCGACTTCAGCTGAGGTCATGATCTCACAGTTCATGGGTTAGAGCCCTGCGTCATGTCTGTGCTGACAGCTCAGAGCCTGGAACCTGCTTTCGATTCTTTGTCTCCCTCTCTCTCTGACCCTCCCCTGCTCACGCTGCCTCTCTCTCGCTCAGAAATAAATAAAACATTAAAAAAAAGTGTGAAGAAGCTTTTTGCAGGCTGCTTTGCTGGAAGGACAGAGAAGTAGATTGAAACATGGCACTTAGAATCAAAATCCCTCTTTTTAAAGAGCCTTCTGATTGCTTCCTTTGTAGTCTGTGCCTTGGTTTTCTTGTTTATAAAAATAATAATTATAACTATCATTTATTAATGGCTTCCATCCCATTGATTAAATTTGACCATGGTACCTAATTTATATGTATCATTAACTCCCACAATCATCCTAAGAAACACAATTATATTTTCTTTGAGCTTGCAAGTGAGGAAAGTGTGGGTCAGAGAGGCTTAGCAATTTACCTGAAATCACACAGCTATTAAGTGATATGGTCAAGATTCCAACCTAATTCATTTAGACTCCAAAAGCCTTGTTAAACTAATATGTTGTGAAGACTAAGTGAAACATTCTACATGACAAGTCATTCTAAACTGTAAAGTTGCATGGTATTATAAGCAATTATTATTCTCATTTCAAAAGTGGCTTATCCCTTGGGACACCCAGGTGACCAGGTAACTCAGTTGGTTAGACGTCCGACTCTTGATCTTGTCTCAGATCATGATATCACAGTTAATGAGTCTGAGTCCCACATCAGGCTATGCACTGTTGGTGCGGAGCCTCCTTGGGATTCTCTGTCCCTACCCTGCTCACACAAACTCTGTCTCTTTCTCACTCTCTCTCTCAAAATAAATAAATAATTTTTTAAAAAGTAGCTTATTCCCAAGTAAAACAGGGGGTTCAGAATTATCTTTACATAGGCTGAAGAAAGCAAATTCAAAGGAAATGGAAGGGGGGCCACCTGGGTGGCTCAGTCTGTTGAACATCTGACTCTTCAGCTCAGGTTCTGATCCTGGGGTCATGGGATCGAGTCGTGCTTTGGACTCCTTGCTGAGCATGGAGCCTGCTTGAAATTCTCTCTCTTTCCCCCTCTGCTGCTCTCCCCCATGGGCATGCTCTCTCTCTCTCTCTCTCGGTCAAATTAGAAAAAAAAATAAAAAAAAAAATAAAGGGGCCTATGTTTTAAGTTAGTTTAGATAAAGTAAGACAGTGAAGGGAGGGCTCCAATTTTCTCCAAGCTGATAAATTTTGTTGAAGTCAGAAAATCATGGGGCGCCTGGGTGGCTCAGTTGGTTGTGTCTGACTTTGGCTCAGGTCATGATCTCATGGTTTGTGGGTTCGAGTCCCCACGTTGGGCTCTGTGCTGACAGCCGGCTCAGAGCTTGGAGGCTGCTTTGGATTCTGGAGTCTGTGACTCCCTCTCTCTCTGACCCTCCCCTGCTCACACTGTCTCTCTCTCTCTCTCCTAGAAATAAATAAAACATTAAAAAATTAAAAAAAAAATAAAAAGAAGAAGAGAACTAATATTTATGAGCAAGTATGATGTGTTAGGTATTATAATGTTTACTTTGGGTTTTCTTATATATTCTTCATGACAACCCATGAGGTGAATATGTGTTCACAGTTTATCCAGTTCTCCTAACAATTATTTGTCAAACGTCAGTTCCATGTGAGGCTTTGTGCAAGGCATCAGAATACATGATGAATAAGAAAACATCACACGCAAGCAATAGCAAGTCTAAACACGTAGATATTTTTTCTTATGTCTCCATGTTGACAATGAGGAAACTGAAGCTCAGAGAAGTTACATAATTTGTCCATGTTCACCCAACAAGTTATTCATCTAGTATTGGTTCAGTATATAGTATTTATATATGATGTTCACATCTTAACTTTTTCTCTATTCATGCCCTTGATGTGATAAAGAATTTATACCATGGATAAAGGTGTGATGAATTCCACTTGCTTAATGTGGCAAAGTGTGAAGATTTGGTAACACTTGGTGTTAGTGAAACCAGGGTCCCTTATCTCATTGTCAGTAACCGTGCTCTGAAAGTTTTTATAATGAAAAAGATATTTTATAAATTCTACTCATTTCGGTTGCTATATATTATCAGTAACGTTGAGTATCGCCTAGAAATATTACCTTAATATTATGGTTCAGGTGACTTAATCAGGCTAGAGATCTGATGTGTAAACCTTTATTTTTGTGTTTCTGAGGAAGGATGTCGAACTATATGGCTTTAACTATATGGTCCTATTGACTCAACTAGGAGAAGTATCCTGGGAGGAAAAAAAAACTTACAGTCATGGGTTCTGATGATTAAGGCTCCTTTGAATACAAGTGACAAACTAATTTTGATGTACATTGAGGAAAAAATAGTTAAGTTGTTTGCACACATAACTGGGAGGTCAGAGATAAATCAAGGGACTCAAGTAGATTTCTCAGAAATATTTCTTTCCACTGCACACACTTCTTTTGTCTACTTGGCTTTGATCTCTCTAATCTGCCAATATTCTCAGGCTTACATACTCACAGTTCTACCTCCGCACAGCCAATCTTATGTAAGAACTCTGATTGGCCCTGCTAGTATCACATGCCTACCCCTGGACCAATCACTATCAGCCAGGTAATACGGTGCCATGATTGGTCAGGCCTGGATGCCACGCCCACTACTTTAATCACTGGTGATTGACGACATCACTAAAATTGCTCAGAGTCGGGAAGAGCCTTTGTCCCAGAGAAAGGAATGCTGGGGAAGAAAAGGAACCAAACTGAAGGAAGACATCCAAGACAGGGTCTCTCTTTCCAAAATGCTATGGCCTTTGAAAGTCTGATTTTGCTAAAAATGAAAGATGTCAATAACTTGATATTTATTGATATACATTTTTCATTGTGTATTTTTTATGAATCGTAACAGGGACACTGTTCTGTACAATTCAAAGAGGGCATCATTCATGTTACCTACAGTAAGTTATAACTTAATAAAATGTGGAGAGTGCCCCTGAAGTTGTGCATTGTGGTAGTCCTGACCTAGAATAAAGTGAATAGAAATTGGTCCTATTGAGGAAATAATAAATAACAAATAAGTAAATAAGGGGCGCCTGGGTGGCTTAGTCGGTTAAGCTTCCAACTTTCAGTTAGGTCGTGATCTCGCGGTTCGTGGGTTCGAGCCCCGTGTCGGGCTCTGTGCTGACTGCCAGCTCAGAGCCTGGAGCCTGTTTCAGTCTGTGACTCCCTCTCTCTCTGACCCTCCCCTGCTCACGCTGTCTCTCTCTCTCTCCTAGAAATAAATAAAAAAAAATTTTTTTTTAATTAAAAAAAAACAAATAAGTAAATAAATATTATTTAGCTGTTTGCATATATATCTTGATCTAATATACTAAGTAATTCAGTTATGTTATTGGTTGTTGACAGCAGTGTTTACACCATGAAAGTTCTGGAAGGGCAAATTCTTGCATAAGTTGTTGTCATACTTCACTCTTTGTATCAGACTTTTCTACTGGCTATTAAACACTAGCGACATCCAGCTTTCTGCCTGATGAAATGTATGTCCAGGTAGAAAATAAGCACAAGAGAATCTCTTTTGCTGTACTTAGAATGCATCACTGTCTGTTAGAATATGAATACTCTGCCCACATATAAGTGCCCCAAGGAATTGACTCCTGAAATGGTTATTTAATGGTGTTAAAAGAGCAATTAAGGTTGCCATTAGTTTTCAATATTTCAAGCACAGATCTTTTAAATAACATCAAGCTCAATGCCAATGTAGAGGCTGTTCATTGTCTTGAACTTTTGTCTCAATTAATGCTGTTAAAAATGGTTAAAAGAAAAAAAACTTCTTTGTGCATCAATGTGCAATCACAAATCAAATGATTATGCAGAGCATGAAGGATGTGGGGCTCTTATTTGCAAACATGAGAATAGGACTTACTTAGGTGGAAAAGAAATCATAACCTATGAATCACTGAATTTTCGTTTATATGTTATTATTTAGTACATGGTTTGCTAGCATCTCACCAAAGGAAAATATTGTGACTTTCACAGTGAACAGTATAATGACAATTTGCTCATGGAAACTCACAGAGGGATTGAAAAGGGCTTTGAGGCCATTGAATTTCTCCCCTAAATTGTTGACTGAATAGCTGTCCTTATTCTTCAGCCTTCTCAGTAGGTAGCTCTCAGAGCCAGTCTGTGTATTATTGGGGATGACACTTCTTCAGCATTAGCTAGCATCAGGCTCAATTACTTGCAAACCTTTGGAAGTGTCCTTTCTGGCTTGAAAATTTCTTGCTCAGTTACCATTGTAGGAAAATTCCAGGCCCCTCTTTCTCTGCATCAGATTTCACGTGTTAATAATACATCATACCCCGTACTTATTTAGAATGTCATCTTCCACTTGCAAGTTTTCAGTAAATATTTTAGTGTCAGGATTGGTCCTCAATTGCTCCTATCCAAATCAGAATGAATTGTTGGATAGTATAAAAAGCGTCTAACTTCGGCTCAGGTCATGATCTCATGGTTCAAGGGTTTGAGCCCCACCTCTGCCTCCACACTTGCTGAGTCTCTCAAAAATAAAACCTGAAAACCTAGCCCTGAATGTTAAGATGTTTTTTTAAATGTATTTGTCTAGTTATTTCACAGTCCACTCACTCACACTACAAAGTCGGTGCATAAACTGCTTCCAGTTCTTTTTCTTTCTTTATGTTTTTTTTTTAAATATAATTTAATGTCAAGTTACCCGACATACACTGTATACAGTGTACTTCTAGTTTTGGGAGTAGATTCCCTTGATTCATCACTTACATACAACACCCAAAGGCCTGGAGAGATGATCAGGTTAGAGTCTGTTTCCGGGGGCTTGCTTACTTTGTGAAGTAGACGCACATAACATTGGCAATCAAGAATGCAAGAGCCGAAAGTGACCGATGGAGAATGGAGGCTCAGAACTGTCACTGTGATGTACCGAGGTCACACTCCAGTTACAGGCAGAACTAGAATTTAATGAGGTACCTCATATCTTATGGGTCATTGCTCTTCTTTTTCTGCCCCCTTTTGTGTCCTATATGAATTTGGCCTTGAAAATCAGATATGGGTAAAGGTTGATTTAAGTCAACCCTCCTGTAAAATAGAAAGGGGTGAGTCAAGGTCACTATGGCTCAGATCCTAAATTGTATTATTTAATGGTCCATATCTCAGCAAATAATTATCCCTTAATTTACCTTCCTTTTTAAAAACAAAGTCTTATTTTAGAATAGTTTCAGATTTACAGAATTATTGCAAAGATAGTACAAAGAATTCTCATACACCCCACACCCAATTTCCCTTATTAGTAACATTTGACAAGAGTATAATGTGTTTGTCACAGTTAATAAACAAATATTTATACATTATTAATTTTCTCTTTAACATTATAGTTTGGATTTACATTAAAAGAGGTACTCCATAATATTCTTAGGGAATACGTAAGTTTCTCTGGGGTGTTAAATGAAAATTATAAGCAAATCAATATTATTTAGGGACTCCTGGGTGGCTCATTCGATTAAACATCTGACTTTGGCTCAGGTCATGATCTCATGGTTCATGGGTTTGAGCCCCACCTCTGCCTCTGCACTGTCAAAGTCTCTCAAAAATCAATCAATCAATCAATAACTTTAAAAAATAAAAAAATATTGCTTAAAATTATTCATCATATTTTTTATCTCATATCCTTTTCTAATGGATAACACTTTCATCTATTTGTTGAACAAATACTTAAATTGTATTTATTATGTGCCAGTCGTTGTTCTAGGTTCTTTATAATTAATCCTCATGAGCCTCATAACATCCCTGCATACTAATATTGTCCCTCAGAGAGGTTAAGTAACTTGCTCAAGGTCACACAGCGCAGTCTAACTCCAGAGCCATGTTCTTAACCATGTGCTACTGCGCCTCAGTCCCGGAAGGCGGAATCCTTGCCTTGTTCATTTCTGTAACCTGCCCCCGCGCTCTCACACACCACCACCTTGCACGTGCCAGGGTGCGTGTATTAGTTGCTTGGACTGCCCGAATAGGGCACCACGGGCTGGCTGGCTTACACCGCTGAATTGCTGTCTCACAGCTCTGGAGGCTGGAAGTCCCAGATCAAGTTGCCAGCAGGACTGGTTTCTGAGACCTCTCTTCCTGGCTTGCAGATGGCCTTCCCTCTGTGCAGACACACTCCTCTCCTGGTGTCGCTTCCTCTTTTTATAGGACACCCGTCCTCTTGCATTAGGGCCCCACCCTTATGACCTTATTTAACCTTAATTACCTCACCGAAGGCTCATATCCCAATACCGGCACACTGGAGGTTAGGGCTTCAACATAGGGGATTGGCAGGGGGAGGGGGGGCAGTTCAGTCCATAACACTAGGTAATCATCACATACATCTACTAAATTAAATTTACCTTTAAAAATTATGCAACCAATATCCTCTCAGACATATAGGGGGCTTTTAGCTTTTGTTCTGTTTGGTTTCCATCACCTTGGATGCATGCTTATCTATTCATTTATTTGTTATTAATGTTTATTTTTGAGAGACAGAGACACAGAACATGAGTGGGGAGGGGCAGAGAGAGAGAGACAGAATCTAAAGCAGGCCCCAGGCTCTGGGCTGTCAGCACAGAACCCGATGCAGGGCCTGAACCCATGAACCACGAGATCATGGGCTGAGCCGAAGTTGGATGCTTAACTATGTGCACCCCCCAGGCGCCCCTCAGATGCATGTTTACAGTGATGTTACAGCTCCGTTCCAGATCTTTCTATTCTGTAGCACCATCCTCATAGTTTATCTTCCATTCTTTCCAAGTAATTTCCAGGGAGCAAGAGCTTTGCCACTGAAGACATTGTTACCACCAAGCACATTTGTTATTTTTTTCCCATAAGCTTTTATAAACACATCATGGTGAGTTCAAAGCAGTCAATTTATCATTGCAAAAAAGAAATCATTATGCTATCATTTTAAGCAGCTCACTTTTGTATTTTAGATCCCAGATGGTGATTTATTTACTTACCCTTTTTTCTTTTTGTGACATATTTAAAATTCAAAAGTAATTAATTGCAAGCAATTCAAACAATACAGAAATATGTAAAGTGTGTCATCTTTCTTCATCATCCCCGCTTCACCCCTAGCAAGTTCCCTCCGCTGAATTAACCACTGTTTACAATTAGTTGTGTATTCTCCCAGATGTGTCCTGTGTGTGACTAGATAGATAAATGATAGATAGAAGGATGGACAGATACATCCATCCATCCATCCATCCATCCATTCATACACATGGTTTTCTTGTGCACCCTTATTATATTTCGTTTCTTTAGTTATTTATTCTGCGAGAGAGAGAGCAAGCAGGGAGGGACAGAGAGAGGGGGAGAAAGAGAATCCCAAGCAGGCTCCAAGCTGTCCACGCGGAGCCGGATGTGGGGCTTGAACTCACAAACCATGAGATTATGACCTGAGCCGAAATCAAGAGTTGGACGCTCAACCGACTGAGCCACCCAGGCGTCCCTGTTTTTATGGTCTTATATACAAGTTGTTCTGCAACTGTCTTTCATTCATCACCAATACGTCAAGGTGCTGATCCCTTATTATCTCATAAGGATTTTCAGAGGACACGGAGCATGTTATCTGGAGCAGGCCTAAGCAAAATGCCCGTGGACTCTACCTGTCTGTACATCTCTTTTTCAGACTCCGAGAACATGCCAGCAGTACTTGCAAGGGAGCAAAAATGTTAAGAAATTAAGATTACTGTAAACTTGATAAAATCAAATTGTTGCTTTATCCTGCTCTCCCCAAAATCTTGTCTAGATTTTCCATGTATTTAATTACTTGGAGTTTATATATGTATATATTTAGGCTTTGCTTATTCACAAATGGCTTTTGATTTATATGAATAGTATGAAGCTCGCTCATACCTATGGCCGAGAGGAGGACAACTCAGACCCCAGAGCACTTCTGCCTTCTGACTGTATATCGGCATGGGAGGAGGTGCAATACCAACCAATAAGAACCGAAAAGCATTTCATTGTCACGGCGATCTCCCCCTTCATGTGATTGCTGCAAAGCTGTCAAACAAATGGCCTAGAAAACAGAAAACAACCTTAGCAAAGACAGAAAGCTAAAATCCATCAACAGATCATAACATCTTTTCTCTTAGCTTAACAGCAAGACAGGGACCCATTAGCGGGAATACCCAGCCGGGTCCGTCTGTCTTTCCTCTGCCCGTCTGCTCACCCATGAGCCCCTCTGTCTTGCGGAAATGTAGGTATACAGCAGGCTCACAGAAGAGCACCTCATAAATAGACATGAAGATGGCAGCCGCTAAAAGCAGAATGCCATAGTCAACACTGGAGTAGTTGTTTAACGATTAGTAAATTTTCTCAATGACTAAATTAAGCGAATCTAGGTCAAGGTGGTGATATCAAGTGACCGACACACTTTTGAATGATTCCTCCCTTTCCGCAAGGGAGTGCCTTGATGTATTGCTCTCCTTCATGTTGCTTCTTCTTTACTTCTATTGCTTCTCCTTCTTTTCGTGTATATAATGTTCACAAAATTCAACAGTCTGCTGAAGCCCACCCCATCTCATACAGGGATTCCCCCTTCTCTAAACTCATATAGCCCAAGTTATCTATACCAAGCACTTGCCAAATATTTGAGCGTGTCTCGGATACATCTTATATCATTGTCTTGTGATGTGATTTAATTTTCACGAAATTTTACTTTTACCATTTTTTAACTCCCTCACCGTGCTATACCCATTCTTAAGACTTTGTTATTTTTATTTATTTTTAAATTTGTAATGCTTTTTTTATTTATTTCTGAGAGACAGAGACAGCACGAGCAGGGGAGGGTCAGAGAGAGAAGGAGATAACAGAATCTGAAACAGGCTCCAGGCTCTGAGCTAGCTGTCAGCACAGAGCTTGATGTGGGGCTCGAACCCACGAACTGTGAGATCATGACCTGGGCCAAAGTCGGGCACTTAACCAACTCAGCCACCCAGACACCCCACACATTCTTAAGACTTTGTACTGTGTGTGTTTTAGAAACTTCTGACAGTTTTTAATAGGCTCCCTTCCGGACCAGCTCAAAAAAGTACCTTTTCTATGAATATTGGCCCAAATAGTACAGTGTGACTTACTGTTTACCATTGCTTCAATGTGAATGTGGAGAGCCCCTCAAAAGTAGGACATGAGACAGCATCGTGTTTTCCTTAAATGCTTAAAGAAGAAGCCAAAGTTTGAATTTGGTGAAGTTGGATGACTCTCGGACAGAATTTGAGGCTAACACGTAGCCAAACCGTGTTGCCAATGTCAAAGTCTGATTTAATGGGCAGCCAGTTGAGGAAACACACAGATGTGCAGAGTTAGAACTGAGGATAAATCTGTAATTAATATATTCCATTGGCACACACATGCAAGGGGTGTCCAAGCAAAGGTGAACCTGCTGTTTATCTCAGGGCTATGTTTCATGAACAGCAATGCATTTATAGCTAGAACTGTAATTTGGTTCGGGCATGTCTCAGCTAATGCAGTATAATTTTCTCCAGTTTTGGCCCCTCTTCCTATTTCTTTTTTGGCACATAAAATATAAAAGCTTAGAAAGACAAATATGCGTGTACACACATACATACGCATACCTTGTGTGATTTAATGAAACTGAGGTGGAGTGTCTGTGATAGTAACACCTTTCTTTCCTTAAAGTGTTTTTATTCAACTATTAACTTCCTATTTCAGTAATTTTCCTCCATTGTTTGATAATTTATCTTATTTGAGTACTTTCAATTTTTTTCTTTCATATTACAAACAACAATTTTATAGCTTAAAAATTTTTTTAATCACAGTTTTTAGTTGAACTGCATTTGACGTTCACGGGAATCTACTTCCGGAGCCAAAATGACACAGTATACACTCTACGTTAGCTAATTTGACAATAAGTTATTTTTTTTTAAAGGGAATATATTTGACGTAAAACATTGTATAGATTTCAGGTGTATGACATGTTGCTTTGGTACATTTATATATTGTAATGTGATTGTCATTGTAGTAATGGCACCTCTGTCACATCACATAAAATCATTTCTTTTTGTGTGTTTTGGGAATAACTAAGATCTAGTCTCTCAGCAAGTCCAGTGATTAGAATATAACACTTTTGTCTATATAGCTCCATCGGATATGGGTTGTATGCAGAGTCATTCTGTGTATATGTAGGCACTAAAACACACATCCTACATGATCTCTCCTTCAAATCAAGTTTCTTAAACCTTCTTAGGTTTTTTAAAGTTTATTTTATTAATTTTGCCAGAGAGAAAGAGAGAGAGTGCACTCAGGGCGAGCAGGGGAGGGACAGAGAGAGAGAGAGGGAGAGAGAGAATCCCAAGCAGGCTCTTCACTATCAGTGCAGAGCCGACGTGGGGCTAAAACCCACGAACCATGAGATCATGACCTAAGCCAGAACCAAGAGTTGGATGCTTAATCGACTGAGCCACCCAGGCACCCCAAACCTTCTTCTTTAAAAAAAAAAATCACAAAAAAAGGAATACTTTCTCCTATGCTACTATACACTGTTTATATCTTCATTGAATTATATTTTATAGGATTCAGTAAATCCTCATATTCAAGAATTTTAACTTTTCTGATTACAAAGTTTTGCAAATAACCCCGAGGGTCTGAGACCTGTGAATACTTGTCATTTTATCTGACACACAATTTTGATTTTTGAGAGCTATGAAGCTGGGATCTAGGATCATGTCTTTTTCCTAGTACGTGAGATTAGCCAGTGCTCCGCTAGGTTTCGATGTGACTTCATGTTTCTCCACTTATCATGAGGGCCCAGTGTGAGGAATCCTAGTAGGTGGGATAGTAATACTTCCAAAATGTGGGGCATCTTAAAGTCCAAGGTTCTCTTCTTTCTCTTGTTACAGTAGGGTAAGTTCCTTTAGTGAGAACTTATCAGGTCTTAGTGTTATTGTGGGTTCTGATGCTTAGCTACTGTCCATATATACTGTTGGAAATCTAATGTTTTACCTCGTAGATACACACACACACACACACACACACACACACACGGTGGTCCTCATGTGCACATTCATGCACACACACTCACACATAATCTTTATATAATAGAATTATGGTTTTAAAATAATCTGCTCTTTTGAATCCTCTGTGCCTCTACTTTATTCCATTAGGATGAATCATTGAGGATCGATTTGATCATTACCAGGTGTGATTTTTTTTTCATTGATCATCATATTGGTGCAGAGTAGTAGGCCTCACATATGCCTATATATTAGAACCATATGGGAAGTTTTGTAAAACTCCTGCTGCTTAGGCTGCGCCCCAGACCAAATAGTCAGCATCTTCGAGAACAAGATCCAGATATCGGTATTTTAAATGCTTCCCTGGTGATTCCAATGTGCTGCCAGAGTTGACCCCCACTGCAGAATAGATTCTCTCATAATAAGAAAGAAACACAATCACCCTGGATGAAAAAGCACCATCTGGACTAGTGGAAAGAATGCTGAAGTAAGAATGGGGACACTTGGATCTAAGTTTTAACTCCCCTGTTTAGAAGCTGTGTGACACTGGGCAGTGTTCCAGCTGCCTGTTACAGTGTAACAAACCACCCTCAAAATCAGTCCAGTGAAGCAACCTCCCTGAACATTTCATTATGCTCAGAAACTCTGTGGTTAGGAATTCCAAATGTGCATGGTGGGCATGACTGTCCCTGCTTCACAATGTTTGCAGACTGAGTTGGGAAGACTTGAATGGCTCGGGCTGGAATCATCTGGATATTTCTTCCCTTATGTGTCTGGTGCCTGAACTGGGCTGACCAGTGTCAGTGGTGACTGGTCTGGAGTGCCCATGTGAGGCCTTCCAAGTGGTGTGGGCTTCCTCACAACATGGCAGCCTCTGGGTGGTCGGACTTCTTACACAGCTGCTCAGGGCTTCAGTATATTACTGATAATTCAATAATCAGAATAGATGCTGCATAGCCTTTTAACAACCCAGCCTGAGAAATTACATAGTATCCCTTCCATTGTACTTTATGGTTGGAAACAGTCACAAGCCTGCCCAGATGCAAGGAGAGGGGACAGAGAAGTTTGCTCTGGATGGCAGGAGTGTCAGAGAATTTGGGGCCATATTTAACTATTTCCACAGACAGGTTACATTTAGTCTCAGTTTATCCCTAGTATTAGTTATCTAATTCTGTGTAACAAATTGCCACAAAACAGCTTAAAACAACACTCATCTCTTATTTCATAGTTTCTGCGGGTTAGGAATCTGGGCAGAGCTTAGTGCCAGGATTCCCTATGAGCTGCAATCAGGGAGTGGGCTGGGCTGGGCTCTAGTCATCGCAGGGCTTAACCAGAGAAGGATCCATTTTCAAGGTCACGTGATTATTGGCAGCATTCCATTCCTTGTCATGTGACCCTCTCCAGCATGGCAGCTGGCTTCATTCAAGCATGTAAGCTGAGCAACAATATAATCTGTTCATCAGACAGAAACGATAGGCTTTTCTAACCTGGTCACAATGTGATATCCGCTCACCTGTGCTGTATTCTGTAGATATAAGAGCAAGTCACTAGGTCCAGCCCACACTCAAGGGGCAAGGGTTATTCAAGGGCATGAATCCCAGGTGGGAGTCCTTGAGGGTCACCTTAGAAGATGGCTTAAGCAAACTCCTCTGTGAAAGGGAATAGTAACTCCAGACTGCCCAACTCACAGGCTTGTAACTAGAATTCAGGAAGTTGTTATCTTTGATAGTATGTTTCGAGATGTGTATCACTGTACAACACGAGTGATTTTCAACAGAGAATACATTGTGACTATCTCAGAACAGACCTTTCCTTGGGGAAGGAGAGATCTCTGCCTGTAAACTGGTACATTTTATAGGGGAAAGAGAATGTAAATTCTTTTTAATCAGTAATTTCTCTGTGATTTTCTTTTCACTTACAGCTACCTAACATTGTTCAAATAAAGAATATGACCTCTTGGTCCCAGGAGAAATGGAATTTATTTTTTATTAAAGCATTTACTAATGCTTAGATCCATCACATCTTGTACTTTTCCAAAGCAAACTGAGCAAAAGGTCAATGTAAATGTTCTTATGAATCAAATCTTAAAATGTTCACATCCTGTAAAGGCCAATCTTTAGATAAAACTGCTGAGAAATTCTTGTTCTTTAGAAAGTGCAACTTTCTAGTTCTTAAGCTAGAGAGAATTTTTTAAAATATAATTTATTGTCAAGTTGGCTAAAATACAGTGTATATAGTGTGCTCTTGATTTTGGGAGTAGATTCCCATGATTTAAGCTAGAGGGAATTAAAAAAAATTTTTTTTATGTCTTTATTTTATTTTGAGAGACAGAGACAGAGAGCGAGTGGGGGAGGGGCAGAGAGAGAGGGAGATACAGAATCTGAAGCAGGCTCCAGGCTCTGAGCTATCAGCACAGAGTCCGACGGGGCTTGAACCCACGGACTGTGAGATCATAACCTGAGCTGAAGTTGGGACACTTAACCGACTGAGCCACCCAGGAGCCCCAAGCTACAGAGAATTTTTGATGGCCAGAAAATACAGACTGGTTGGTTTACATGTGAGTATACCCACCTAAAAAAGGTAAATGCGTGCTTCACTTTTTTATATAAAATAGTTTTGTTTGTAGTAGTCAAATAGCATTTGTAAAACTTTATACAATGTATAAACTGAAATCTTTTTTCTTTTTCTTTTCTTTTGACAGAGAGAGAGAGAGAGAGAGAATAAGCAGGGGAAGGGTAGAGAGAGAAGGGAGATACAGAATTCCAAGCAGGCTCCAGGCTCTGAGCTGTCGGCACAGAACTGTCAACAAGCGGGACTCGAACCCATCACAGTGAGATCATGACCTGAGCTGAAGTTGAATGCTCAGCCAGGCACCCCTGAGTTGCATTCATTTAAGAAATAGATGAAGTTGGGGTGCCTGAGTGCTCAGTAAGCATCTGACTGTGGCTCAGGTCATGATCTCATAGTTCCTGAGTTCGAGCCTGCTTCAGGTTCTGTGTCTCCCTCTCTCTCTGCCCCTCCCCTGCTCACACTCTGTCTGTCTCTCTCTCTCTCTCAAAAATAAATAAACATTAAAAGAATTTTTAAAAAGAGAGAAATAGCTGAAGTTGTGGACAGGTAATATAAGTTTACTGCAGGTGTATATCAGGAGTGAACTGCAGGGTGAAGTGATGGTTTTTCCTGGGCTCCTAAACCACAGTAAAGCCCCTCTCACAGTCACACTCCTGACTACTGTGTGTAAACCACACCAGACAGACTATCTGGACTCACATCTTGTGTCAGGTCATTTTCTGGGGGACAAAACCTAAAATAGAAACCTGAGAATAAGCACCCCAGCCAGATGGGCGAGAGCAATATGCTTCTGAGGAAATTAGACAAGAGAAAGGCCTCTTAGCAAAATTGGGGGTTGATAAAGTATATTCCGCAGTACGTAGATGCTTCTGGAACTGCCGTGACCGCCTACTGCTTGGAACCGTTGCTCCATCACAACGGCTATACGGTTAATTTTTTTTCATCAAAAATTCTTGCAAGAAAATTAGATAGAGACCCGCAAAGGAAATAAGATAAGAACAGTTGTGTGGGTTTTTGAGAGGAAGAGTGCAAAAGAAGTCTTTGAAAGGAAGATTCAGAGCATGATTGGGATCTCTAATCTAAGGAGATTATGTAGCCCCTGGCAAGCACCTTGCATTTAGCACAACTCAGCAAATGTTTGTTGAGTGAGTGAATGGATGGGAGGGGGGTGGTAAGTGAAGCAATAAATACTCAAAGATTCCTCCGCTCTGCCAAAGAATCCCTCTTGGTACCCACTCCTGAAAATGAAGAGGAAGAGATAGGAGCATGGCAACCTTCATAATCGAGCAAATGGAGGGTGCTTTATGATGTAATTCTGGGCAGGAGAGCATTGAAAGCTCTTGAGCCCAGGATAGGAGTTCACAGAGAAGAGTGAAGATTATAAGGGCAAGATGAATTTGTCACGTAAACCTGACTGGGCACGGGAACAAGTTGGAGGTGAACTCTGAGAAGTAAGACATATGTGACTTTAGAGGTTCTAGAAGAGATTTGTGGACTCCTAGATAGTAAGGAGCTGTAGTTGGAGAGAAATGAGGTTGTTTTTTTTGTTTTGTTTTGTTTTGTTTTGGTCTAATACAGTGCTTTTCAACCTTTAGGGTACATATAGTGGGATTTGAAAGTACATTTCTTACAATCTCGCAGGTCATGATGCTGTTGATCAATGGTTCACACTCTGCCTTGTAAGGATCAATTAATATAAAAACATTCAACTTTCTGCAGTTGTCCAAGAATACCTTGATTTTTAAAAAACATTTTTTTTTTTTTATTTTGAGAGAGGAAGAGTGTGCACGTGTGCACAATCAGGGACGGGGCAGAGAGAGGGAGAGAGAATCCCAAGCAGGCTCCGCTCCATCAGCACAGAGCGTGACATGGGGCTCGATCTCATGAACCGTGGGATCATGACCTGAACCAAAATCAAGAATCTAACGCTTAATCGACTGAGCCACCCAGGCGCCCCAGCATATCTTTATTTTTTAATGGAAGTAGAGTTGACATACAAGTTGATATTAGTTCCAGGGGTACAACATAGTGATTCCACAAGTCTGTATGTTCTGCCATGCTCACCACAAGTGAGCCACCATCTGCCACCACACAACGTTATGACAATATGGTTAACTATATTCCCTATGCTGTGCCTTTCATTCCTACTTACTTGCTCCATAACTGGAAGCCTGTATGGAGAAATCATATTTTCAATATTCTGATCCTACCCATTTTAGAGAAACCTGCCTCACATAGTACATTTCTAATAGTTTTTATTCTCCATCCTAAACTATCTTTTCCCCCTCCCTCTTTTTCCTTTCTTTCTGTCAATAATTAATTACATTACAGTTAAGAAAAGAGATAGTTGACTTAAGTGAGCTGTCAAAAGAAGATGTACTGTACTTTAGGGAGGGATAATAAATCAGGAAAGAATAATTTGTAGAGACGTCTTTGGGGAGGATCATCAAAGAAAAGCTCTAGGTAGCAGGACGGAGGAAGAGAATGGCAGACAGGAAGTGCTGAGTGTAAAAAGGAATGAGGTATTGTATAGGGCACAAGTCCCTCTGTGTGGGGGGTGGGGGATATGTAGCAAACATGGGACGTGGCAGAGGATGTGTCTGGAAGGTTGACAGGGGCCAGATTTTGAAAAGGCTTGTTCCTGACACCAGAAGGCTTGTGCCTCACTCCTGAGCAGCTCCTGAATGCGGACACCTCTCACTTCCCTCTTAAGCGTGCAGATGCCTGAATGGCACACCAGAGGCTCAAACTCATGGACCACAAAATCATGACCTGAGCCAAAGTCAGACGCTCAACTGACTGAGCCACCCAGGCACCCCCTTTAAAAAATTTTTTTAATGTTGATTTATTTTTGACAAGGGAGGGGCAGAGAGAGAGGGAGACACAGAATCCGAAGCAGGCTCCAGGTGGTGAGTTGTCAGCACAGAACCAATGTGGGGCTTGAACCCATGAACTGTGGGATCATGACCTGAGCCAAAGTCCGATGTTTAACCAACTAAGCCACACAGGCATCCCTAGAGTGATCCATTTATTTTAAGTTTATGCAGAAGAATATTTTCAGATAGCAGCTAGAGAGATATCTGTGTTGCCTTTTGCCTTGATATTCTGCCAAAATCTACTCATTGGCTCTGGTTTTAGTCTTTGCCATTGTAAGGCTGAAAAGCTGATTTCTTGTATTCTTAAATTTGACCATGACCAATGATCGTGTATTCAGGTAGGTCAACATCACACATAATCAGCCTAACAACTTTTTTATGCCAGTAGGACTGGTCACTCAAATTTTCTGTGACTATCTAAATAAATATTTGCTTTCATTCTCCCTATAATTTAAAGTGAAACACACCCTTATGTGCTTTATATATTGAAATTCAATTAATCAATTGACATGCATGCATATGTGTTACAGTAAGTTGACATGTAATGGTAACCTTTTCTTATTTATTTTTTTTTTTCCAGCAGTTTCTACACCCAGTGTGGGGCTTGAACTCAGGACCCCAAGATCAAGAGTCTCATGCTCTTCAGACAGAACCAGCCAGGTGCCTCTGACATGTAATGATAATTAATGGTGACTTTTAAAGTTACTGAATTTATTTACAAAAGCACACAGGAATTGAAAAATAATTAGATGAGGTGGACAATAGATTGATAATTAGAATATTAAGAGAGTGCATTAGCTGGAAACATTTGAGAAGTGTATTGTATCTTTTTTAAGCCAACATATCTTGTAAAAACTTACATCATAGAGGGCATAATATTCAAGACTGGGTAATACCATAATTCTGATATCTGTAAAATTGATAAAATTTTATTTGTAATTTTACATAAAATAACTAAGTGCTTACATTCTTAAATTCTTAAGAATTATATTTAATCTTACCTATTTCCATCTGGGCCATGAGTATATAAAGGAAAATTCTTATTTATGAATTCTTATCATACAGGAAAATGGAATACTGACTATACATTTGAAAATTTCAGAAAAAAAGAATAATTTTAAATTATGTGCAGTAACATCCATGATTAAGCAGCTTTAATGCAGAAATAATAAATACTGTAAAGAAGAGGAGAAAGTAATAGTAAAATTCCTATTTACAGACCCCACACAGTGATTGGCACTACCTAGTATTGTGCAGTTTATAACCTGAACTACTGTACATGGTAGCCCTATATATTCAGTGTCAGCAGTGTGCAGAATCTTCATAACAGCCTTGGAGCTGGCAGTTTTGAGAAATGATGATTCCCATACCGTAATGTCAAAAATTTTAGTTTGCTTACTAAGATTAAAAATTTTTTTTCATAATAATTGCCTTTAAGTAAATATTTTCAGATTTATTCTTGTAGGCTAGAAATTCATTCTGAAGCATGTTGTTTTCAGCAGAATATCCATTTTTAACACATGGCAGTCAGCCAAAATGTGTATCTCAGCACACCTGTAAATACAGGGGGATTTCCTCTTCTATATTCTTGTTCCTGCTGGTAGGATGATAATCACACTTCATATTAATGCAGTACTCAAGTTTGCAAAAGCGCTTCTTTGCTTTTCTCTAATTAAACTGAGCTAAATTCATATGAACCTCCATTACTTCTAATCACCAAAAAAAGCCCATAATCTAGCCAATTCAAAGTAAAGTCAGCACCCTTCTGGATTAAGTTCTCAATTTCTAGGGAAGTAATCGGTACAGTCCCAGGCTTCTTTCGTCTCTGCCCTCCTCCCTTCCTGGTCACGATCTGAGGTCCACAGCACCGCTCCTGTGTCCTCCACGGGCAGCCGTTGCTGGGCTCTAGCCAGTTGTTCGTATTGGGCCTCGGGGCTGCCAGCACATCTCCAATGACCAGAGAAGCTGAAAATGTAGAATTTTATATATAACTATCTTTTAACTGTAAATAATGGCAAGTTTTAGCCCTCCAGATCCGCTCTCCACCCCTCTTGACTTGATTCCCTGGGGGGAGGCTGACCCTTAGGTGCAGCACCCAGGGGCTTCTCTGCTCTCTGGCTTCTTGTCGTGCTCAGCCAGTGGGACTCGCCAGCCAGTGGGTGGACATTGAGGTAAGGGAGTTACTTCTCCATCCCCTCTCTGCAAGGCACTGGTTTAGCTTGGGTTGGGGTGTCAGCGGCGACAATCCTCTACCAAAGTCCCCTGTCCAGAAGCTGTCAGGTAGCGGAATGTGACAGTTGTCTGCAGCCACAGACCCCAGAATGTCTTGCCATGCTTTTTTGTTTCCCCAGCCCTGTCCCTACCCTTATAAAGAGTTGGCATGAGAGAACCATCTGTTTCCTGGCAAAACCCAGATTGATTCAAAAACTGATACAGCTTTTTCTTTTTTAACTATACGGGCCAAATAAAGCATAAAAAACTGTATGGGCCAAAGAAACCATATCTATAGATCAGATATGGCCCATAGGTTGTAAATATTTAATTTACAGCATCTCACATGATATATTCTTGCCTAAAAAATTAATCTAAATTCAATCATGTATCTCTATCCATATTACAATTTAGGAGAAATAGGAGAGATGGAAGAATAAGTTAAGTGACATGATCCAAAATATGGGACATTGCTCTTTCAGGGCAAATGCCCCAGTTTCTCCAATAAATCAAAGACATAGAAAAGGGGCAGCTGGCAAAGAGCAGAACAAAAGAATCTTGAGACAAAACGATCAAAATTAACATGGGAGTCTTGTTTGGACCCCGATCCAAACCGAACACCTTTGAGACAATCGAGGTATTTTAATATAAACACGGTCTTCTATAGCATCAAAGACCGTTTCGTTTTTTCTGTCTACTTATCATTTAGAGATGCCTCATGAAGAAGTAGCAGTTTGAGATGCATAATGAAGAGTAGGAAAGGCCTGATGTCTGGAATGCGCTTTAAAATGTGCTGGCAAGAATAATAAATAAGAGTGGGGAGGGATGAATGAAAGAAGGCTGGCAAAATTGTAGGCGGGGGATGGTACACAGGGATTTATCATTCCCTTTGCTCTACTGTTGCCGAGTGTCTACAATTTTCCAAACTAAAACGTTTCTGAAAACAGGAAACAAAGATTCCTTATTTGTACACAAGCAAAATTCCCCTGGAGAACAATGCTCTGACCCACATTCTGTGCTGACTTTTCGTCTTCCCAAGTCCCGGAGGACCGTGCGCCCCAGGGAAGCCGTCTTCCTTCGTGACAGTTCAGCCCTGCGGCATCCATCTGGAATGTGTTCAGTCAGTTGTGGTGTCCCAGCTCGTAGCCTTTTGTCTCCTACTTCTTTATTTCCTTGCTCGGCTCATTGGATTCACTTTTCTCTTCATCTGTCCCAATTCAAGGCTTAGCCCTGGGCGTTGGGTCTCCCTGCACCCCGGCCTCTACCTGAGACAACCAGGTTAGCTGGTGGCCACCCGTCTTTCCTTTCTCGGATGGTGGAATTCCCACATTAAGACTACTGCAGAGATCTAATTTTTTATTTTTTAATTGTAGAGATCGAGAGACAGAGAGAGCACAAGCAGGAAAGGGGGCAGAGGGAAAGAGAGAGCCACGCAGGCACCCCTACTGCAGAGATTTTTATGATAGATTCCTTTTCTTGTACACATGTGTAAAAGTCAGTATAATCAGTATATCTTATTTTCATAAGTAGGAAAATGGTGAAACACAGCAAAAAGTAATAATAAAGAACTTGATTGAAAACAACAAATAATTCTTTGGAGTTGGTGCTACTGTAATCCAAATTGCTTCAGCTGGCAGGTATCATGTATCATGCTATAAAAAGTCAGTGTATCTCTTCCTTAAGAGCAGTTGCTGATCAGTAAAATGGAAAAATGCACAGTTGTATGCATATGCGCAAATACACACACGCACGCACTCACATCTGTGGTCCAATTAACCTTTTTAAGAAAACGTTTTAACTCTTTGAAATATACCACTGTATTTTTTATTATCCATACATATGTCATGTGTTATTCATGATTATTCTTTCTCCAAAAGGAAGCTTAATAACAATTTTATTTTATTTTATTTTATATTTTTATTTTTATTTCAAGGAGAGAGAGAGAGATAACGTGAGCAGGGGAGGGTCAGAGAGAGAGGGAGTTACAGACTCTGAAACAGGCTCCAGGCTCTGAGCTGGCAGTCAGCACAGAGCCCGACGCAGGGCTCGAACTCATGAACCGCGAGATCATGACCTAAGTGAAAGTCGGACGCTTAACCGACTAAGCCACCCAGGCGCCCCTCTTAATAATAATTTTAAATGCAAAATGATTTCAAGTTACATTTACCAAAGGCAGGACTGGGAGATACAATATATTCATTGATTTTTAAGGACAGGGAAACCAAAAGAGCTGAATACTACAATCTGAAAATTCCAAGATACTTCAATCATATGTGCCATCTTGTAAATTATCTTAGTTTCACGTAGTTAAAATAGTGAACTTTTAATGCAAAATACATAAATCCTTATAGAGCATTATTAGGGTGCTAGGAAAAAAATAAATGCTTTCAGATTCTAGTCTGATCATCTCTCCAAGAGGTCAACTTCATTCTTGTTTTTGGCTGTTGCGTTTTGCCACTTTGTTGTATTAATTGTTATTGTACAAAAGTCGTCTGACCTGGATCAGAGGAATTCAAGCCCTGATTTGGCTGATAAGCAGATCAGAAATAGCATGTGCCTCAGATATGACCTGGGGTACGATCAGGCACATTTTTGTCTCAGTTTCTATATTTATAAAATGCCAGTGTAATGTAGTATCTCCATCGTTGGGTCCAAACACAAAAGATGTTTAGTGCATTGGAAGTACTCTCCTTTGTAACTCTTAGCCATTATTGGAGATCTATGAGTGATTCCCTGAACTTCTCTGAATCTGTTCTTTGATCAGAGCAGTAAAGGCAACCCTTCCTTTATATGTTAAGGATGAAATGAAATAATACACATGAACATGCACCATAAACTCTTATGTTTTCTGAAAATTTAGGTTACCATTTTGATTGCATGCCAAGATTCATTCCCTGACTTATCTTTGGCAGTACTTATGGACTCTGAGAGAGTGAGATCTAGAAATTGAAATGAAGGATTTTGAAACAAACACTTAAAACACCTTTTGTTAATCAAGCCTAGAAAAATGGCCAGCCATAGTCTCTCTTAAATCATGTATGGTTTTAAACCAAGACCCTGCTGGAAGACACACACACACACACACACACACACACACACACACACACACAAGCAGGGCTGGTTTGGGGTGAGGAAGGTGAGAGCCAGGAAAGAAGGGAAGCCTAGAGCAGATTCATAGAGTTACAGAGGAACCAAGTGAATCAACTCAAGAGGCTAATTCAGTTCTATGATGGAAATCTCAGTCCCAATTCTAAATCCTCAGGAAGGAACCCTGATCAGTCCACTGTGCCCAGGAGCGATCCCTCCACTCAGCGATGGCCAAGAGACAGGGCCACCTCCTCTGAGAACAACAAAGGCACCCACCTCCAGGGCCAGAGAATGGAAAAGAGGAGATATATTCAGAGAAGTCAGAAATCATTGTGAGAAGGGCGCACACCCAAAAGTCTGAATGGAAGACTCCTCTATATAGGTCCGGCCCCTTTAATTTTTTGGAAGCACCAATGGTACACAAAACAGTGACTGGCAAGGATATCATCAACATTTCTCTTCCATTTAGCTAAGATCTTCAGGCTGTGAATTGGCCTGGCAGAACCAGCAATCTGTCATACTCAGGAAGATAGCCAATTCACTGGCCAAAGGCAGCTCAGTGCTAACGAGTCAGAGAAGCATGCGCTGGTAGAGAAAATCCATGACTTTCTATGTAGGGGACCTACAAGCTCTCCGTCTGGCTGCATGCAGGTACCTTTATACTGTAGACACCAATCCTATGAAGTAGGAGTATGTGACAAGTTCCTTTTCCTACCTAGTAGAAAATATAAATAATATAAAAACAAATAGAAAACAAATCTAATCACCACTTTTCTAAGTCCTAGCTCTTTTTAAAAACCTCTTTGTTTTAGAATAGTTTCAGATTTATAGAGAAGTTGCAAAACCGTAGAGATTTCCCCATTCCCCCTGACTCGGTTTCCCCTCTTATGAACATCTTATGTTAAGATGATAGGTTTGTCACAACTAATAAAGCAACATTGTTATAACTATTTACTAAAGTCCATATTTTATTCAGATTTCTGTAGCTTTTATTTGTACTTACAGGAAATTACTATGTTAAAAAGAACCTACTAATTTCCTTTTCTGTCCCAGGATTCTACCAAGGATACCACATTACATTGAGTTGTCATGTTTCCTTGGGGTGCTCAAGACTGTGACATTTGTACAGACTTTCCTTGTTTTTGATGACCTTGAACGTCTTAAAGAATATTGGTCAAGTGTTCTGTAGAATGTTCTTCTACTTGGTTTGATGCTTTTCTTATGGTTAGAAGAAGGTTAGGCTTTTAGGAAACACCTGGGTGGCTCAGTCCATTAAGCATCCGACTCTTGATTTTGGCTCAGGTCATGATCTCACACTCTGAGATTGACCCCTGGTTCAGGCTCTGCACTGGCAGTGTGGAACCTGCTTGAGATGCTCTGTCTCCCTTGCTCTCTGCCCCTCCCCCGCTCGCACAACACATGCACACATGCTCTCTTCCTGAAAATAAATAAATCAACTTTTTTTTTTTTTTTAAGAAGTTTAGGGGACACCTGGGTGGCTCAGTTGGTTGAGCATCTGACTTCAGATCAGGTCATGATCTCATGGTTTGTGAGTTCGAGCCCCACATCAGGTTCACTACTATCAGCCTGTCAGCTCAGAGTCCGCTTTAGATCCTCAGTACCCCTGTATCTGCCCTTCCCTCACTTGCACTCTCCCCCAAAATAAATAAATATTTAAGAAGGCGATAACGTACCATCCTTGTTCTTACAAGGTTGTATATTATTAATATGACCTATCACTGATATAAAACTTATTTATATGGCTGAGGTACCTAGGTGTTTCCACGGTAAAGCTGCTCTTTTTCCTCCTTCCAAACTGTACTTTTTGAAGGTAATCACTATGCACAGCCCACTGAACAAGTAGGGAATTATGTCCTCCTTTCTTAAGGGGGCAACGTCTACGTAGTGGAATTCTTCTGCACAGGAAATTTGGTTAGCTCCTATTTATTTATACATCACTTGTATAAATATAGACCCATAAATATTTATTTTATACTTTGGGCTATAGTCCAATACAGCCTTATTTATTTTGTTCCTCCCTCCACTACTCATGTACTTATTGATCAATCCTAGGTTTGCATTTTAAAATCTAGGAGAAATAGGGGCACCTGGGTGTCTCAGTCGGTTAAGCATCTGACTTCGGCTCAGGTCACAATCTCGTGGTCTGTGAGCTCAAGCCCCGCATCAGGCTCTGTGCTGACAGCTCAAAGCCTGGAGCCTGCTTCAGATTCTGTGTCTCCCTCTCTCTCTGCCCATCCCCTGCTCATACCTCTGCCTCTCTCTCTCTATCTCAAAAGTAAATAAACATTAAAAAAATTTAAATATAGAAGAAATAAATATACTACCAGCTCAAATGGGGATGATAGACTTTGGCCTAAAGGACCTCATGAAAATATGTCCTGAAATAAGTTTTATTCTCATTCTTTTTTTTAGCATTCTTTTTTTTAAAAAGTTTATTTATTTTTTTTTTTAGTAATCTTTACACCCAGCACAGGGCTCAAACTCACAACCCCGAGATCAAGAGCCTCATACCCTTCCAACTGAACCAGCCAGGCGCCCCTATTCATTCTTGTCGTTTAAGAACAGCATTCTGTTTAACAGAAATGTCCATAATTTATATCCTCTCAAAACATTTTATGTGAACAGGTACTTGATAAGAGGACAACTGGTCATCTAATGACACTCTTGCAGTTTTCAGTTGGGATTGAAGTTGAACTTTAACTTCCTCTCTTCTCATTTGGCCTTACAGAGGCAGCCCTGGGGCCAGAAAATGTGGGTTCTATAGATGGCCTTGCCATTGACATATATATGACTGTGGGAGCCACTTCCTCTTTCGAGGCCCCATTTCTTCATCTGCAATTAATTCACTCAACAAAGATTTGTTACATCATGACTTTTTGTCAGTCCCGGGAGAGAAGCCCTGCAGAGAAGTGCAATGGAGGGTCCAGGGTGGTGCCACTCAAATGGTTTAGGCTAGGAAGCTGCCATTTTAATCTTGTTACAAACCAAAAAAAGAAGTGATGTCCCAGGAACCCAACAATTTCACTTGGAGGTATCTGTCCTGGGAAAACTTTTCAAGGATGCTCCCTGCAGAATTAGTGGTGAAAGAAAAATGCCAAACCAATCTCATTACTTATCATTACAGGACAAGATGAACAGGGATTTACTCATGGAGTGGAATATTATATAGGAGGTAAAAAAAAATGGGAACATGGCTATATATTGAAAATATGAAGTTGAAAGAAAAAAAGCAATTTGCAGAACAACACATACAGCATGATACTAATTCTGTAAATGTCAAAACCGAGAACTGAAATCAAGTAAAAGTATAAAAATGTGGACAGGGTGGGGGTGCCTAGGTGGCTCAGTTGGTTTGAGCATCTAACTTCAGCTCAGGTCATGATCTCATAGTTAGTGGGTTCGAGCCCCACATCAGGCTCTGTGCTGATATCTCAGAGCCTGGAGCCTGCTACAGATTGTTTCTCTCTCTCTACTCCTCCCCCACTCACTCTCTGTCTCTCAAAAATGAATAAACATTAAAACAATTTTTTTTAATGTGAACAGGGTGAATACACACCAAGTTCAGCTTAGCGGTTGCCACAGGTGAGGGAGGGAAATGGGTCCAGGAAAGAGTAGCAATAAGCTTCTTACACTATCTGTAAAAATTTACATATTAAAAAGATCAGAAGAAATTCTGGCTAGATGTGCAGTTGTTAATTCTGGATTGTGACCAGACACTGCATTTAATATTAATTCTTTATATACTTTTTCGTTTGGGGTATGTTGAAATATATTTTTCAAAAAGTGGCTCACAGTTTGCTTCAGGAAGTGGGGCCTTCGACTTACTGTGGAGGGAGGTGATTTTGTGAACATCAGAGTCGGCAAGCAGGCTGCCTCATTGTCCCTTCACCTCCAGAAGTGCCTTCTGTCTGCCGTGTGGTTGCTTCTGCTTTCTGAACTCCCCTGTCTGCTTTCTCTACTTATAGAGTAAAACCAAATTTCTCTCCTCTTTTCCTGCTCTGCAGTTGAGCCACCTCCTCTGTGCCTAGGCACCCCCGCTCCGAGTCTCATCATTTACCCCAACCAGATTATCATTGGGTTGTCCCTCAGGCTGTTGTCCTTCGAAGAGGAATTCGATCAAGTTGTAAAATAATAAAAATTTCACCAGCTTTGCATTTGTATAGGGCAAGTCCCTGGAAGGAGCTTATGTAGTTGTACATGCTCATTCACCACCCTGAAGGAAGGAATAATCCAGAAATGTTCTGCCATAGCAAAGGCTCCCGAGGTGATAGCTCAGTACGTAGAGGGAGTGTGGTAGAGGTGATGAGGACTCTTTCAAGGAAAGACTTGCCCCGCTGCTGAGACTGCCCCTATCAGACAATGTTCTGCTATCAGCTCCTTCAGGGAAGAAACTGACATGGCAAGTGGGGAAAGCCTGGTCAGTTGGCCTAATGTGGAATGTCACTTATGGTCCATTTTACCTTCAGAGCTCCCAGCGGGTCAGCCAAGGCTGTTTATTGTCAGACTGGCATTTCAGTTCAACTTTTCCCCGGGCCCAGTCCTGCTTCCTTTTCTCCCAAGCAAGTCTTGATCCCTAGGAGACTCTAATAAGCATCCTGCACACTGAACTCCATCAGGTACCTGTTCACTTTCTCTTATACTCAGTGGTATATGAAGTGTATTAGTCAGCTACCCCTGTATTGGTGCTGAGTAACAAACAACCCCCCAAATCTCAGTAAACATTTATTTCTTGCCCATCAGTCTGCAGGTCAGTCAGCATCTGCTGGAACTGTGATCAGCTGGTCTTGGCTCCAGGCCACAGCTCTATTTCAGGTGGAATCCACTGGTCTTTCATTCTAGAACCTAGCCTAAAGGAGCAACAGCTAGGTAGGATGCAGTCTTTCTACAGGTGGATGGCAGGGGTACAAAAGGGCTGGCATGAATTGTGAGACCACAGCTCAGAGCTGCCACTGTTGCTGCCACTCTTGATCCAAAGGCCCAAACAAGTCACATGGCCAGATTAAGCATCCTTGGGGAAGGGAAGATACTCCATACCTACATATGGCAACGGAAAGGAGTAAGAGGCGGCTGTGTGCAGATAATGCTTCTACCACAAGTAGCCTGAGAGTTAGGCAGGTTTTCTTCAAGCCAAGAACTTTTCTGGGAAAAGGGTGATGGGAGTCAGACTTCTCTTGGAGCTCTGGAATTATTAAAGCACTATTGGATAAAGTGGGCTGGCCCTAACCAAGGCAACAAGCAAGGAGGGACAACAAGCCCCTGATATTAAAAAAATAAAATCATGGGGCTGGTTGAGCGTCCGGCTTTGGCTTAGGTCATGATCTCACAGTCCGCGGGTTCAAGCCCCACAGCGGGCTCTGTGCTGACAGTTCAGAGCCTGGAGCCTGCTTCAGATTCTGTGTCTCCCTCTCTCTGTGCCCCTCCCCTGCTCGGTCTCGGTCTCATCTCTCAAAAAAATAAAATAAAGACAGGGGCGCCTGGGTGGCTTAGTCAGTTGAGCGTCCGACTTTCGCTTAGGTTGTGATCTCACGGTTCGTGGGTGTGAGCCCCGCGTCAGGCTCTGTGCTGACTGCCAGCTCAGAGCCTGGAGCCTGTTTCAGATTCTGTGACTCTCTCTCTCTCTGACCTTCCCCTGCTTATGCTGTCTCTCTCTCTCTCTCCTAGAAATGAATAAAACATTAAAAAAAATTTTTTTAATAAAATAAAAAAAAGACATAAAAAAGTTAAAGAAGAAAAGATTGACTTTAAAAAAATAAAATAAAATAAAATAAATCATCTTAAGGCTCTAAATAGAGGAGATTGGTGGAAGTGGTTTATTTTACAAAAATTTTTAACGTTTATTTATTTTTGAGAAAGAGAGGGGAAGAAACAGAGCACAAGTGGGGGAGGGGCACAGAGAGGGAGACACAGAATCTGAAGCACCCTCCAGGTTCAGAGCTGTCAGCACAGAGCCCGATGTGGGGCTCGAACCCACAAAACGCGAGATCATGAGCTGAAGCAGGACGCTTAACTGACTGAGCCACCCAGGCGCCCTGGAAGCTGTTTTTATGCAGACATTGGGCTGCTATGAGAACACTTCTCAAAATCTTGAAGGGGAAATGATTTTTTCTATGTGTATAAAGTGTCCCTAAAGGCACATTAACATTAAGAGCCGCAGCCCCTCTCCTGAATCCCAGCCTCTGGCGAGGACCAGTGAAGGCCAGTCTGATATACAGAACCTTGTCCTGAACCCACGGCACCTCCTGTTCCTAACTGACTTTATGGGGCAATGAGAGACCCATTGGGGACATGGCTCCTTTTCCCCGTCTACTTTTTGGGAAATAGTAAGCAAGATTGACCGGTGGACATAGTAAGCTTCATGCCCCTGAGGGCCTTGGCCTTCTCATGAGGAACTCAGGGAGTTAATATGCGCTTGCCGTAAACAAGAATGTTTCCTTCCTGGGGCGCCTGGGTGGCTTAGTCGGTTAAGCGTCCGACTTTCGCTTAGGTCATGATCTCGCGGTTCGTGGGTTCGAGCCCCGCGTCGGGCTCTGTGCTGACAGCCAGCTCAGAGCCTGGAGCCGATTTCAGAGTCTGTGTCTCCCTCTCTCTCTGACCCTCCCCTGCTCACGCTCTCTCTCTCTCTCTCTCCTAGAAATAAATAAAAAAAAAACATTTAAAAAAAAAGAATGTTTCCTTCCTGGAGGGGCTGTCATGTACATAATCTAAATTCCTTCACATGCCAAGTGTGAAGCAGCAGGCCATGTTGATTAAGTGGAAAGAAATTAAGCACCATCCCTCCTTTCTAGGATTTTATGGTATTTGGGGGAATACATGAGAAATGAGGGTGTACGGTTAGATGTTTAGCATCTCTTTTGGCTCAACTGTTCTATAATTTTAAGATATGACACATCTTCCCTTTGCATAGTACTCATTTAGCAGGCCAAATGTGCAATACAAGGCGCCAAATTTAACAAGCTATTTCATGCCAATGTCAGCACTCCCTGTAGGGTAGAGATTTAAGTATCTACTGATCTATAACATCAACTACCCAATTGCAACATCAGACAGCAAGTTGGATGACTTTCCAACTTATATGAGAAAGTACTTGACATTTCAAAATGCATAGCTCCAGGGGCGCCTGGGTGGCTTAGTCAGTTAAGCGTCTGACTTTCGCTTGGGTCATGATCTCGCGGTTCGTGTGTTCGAGCCCCGCGTCGGGCTCTGTGCTGACTGCCAGCTCAGAGCCTGGAGCCTGTTTCAGAGTCTGTGACTCCCTGTCTCTCTGACCCTCCCCTGCTCATGCTGTCTCTTTCTCTCCTAGAAATAAATAAAACATTAAAAAAAAAATGTATAGCTCCAGGCAAGGCTGAATCCTGAGGACTCAGATCTAATGGGAGTAATTGCTCATGTGATAAGTGTGCAAGCCTGACTGCTATGTTTTACTCTATGGACTAAATTAGTATTTTTTTTAATGTTTAATTATTTTTGAGAGAGAGAGACAGAGTGCGAGCAGGGGAAAGGCAGAGAGAGGGAGACACAGAATCCAAAGCAAGTTCCAGGTGCTGAGCTGTCAGCACAGAGCTCGACATGGGGCTCGAACTGACAGACTGCAAGAGCATGACCTGAGCGGAAGTTGGACACCCAAATGACTGAGCCACCCGGGTGCCTCAAAGAGAGATGCGTGAAAATACAGTTAACATTAGGGTCACTCTCTGGCTCCTTGGAGTTGTCAAGGCTCTGATAGCCAAGCCGCATGCAGTTTCCAAGTCATTCTGGACCACAGCAGTGCATTCACTATGATCCCGTTCATACCCGTGGTGGGACCCTGAGCTAGTGTATTTGCTCTACAGAAAGAACTGGCTTTCTATTCTGGTTGTCTGATTCCACTGCCGGTTTTGGAGGGGCTGAGGTCCTAGGCTCAATCCCACGCCATGTGGCTGGGATCACCCCAAAGTGCGCAGATCTGTCCAGCTTACTCGCCACTGAAAGGTAGCCCTAAATCTCTTATTTCTAGCTGACCGATAATGTTCTATTAAAACTCAGAAGTCTCATGAGCCCATGTGTCTTTGAATAATGGTGGTGCCAAGAACCCCCTTTGACTCTCTTCTACCCACCTGAGCAGATCCCTTGGCATGAGCAAATCTGAGTCAAGACTGAATTAGCCACACTGGTATTCACACTAGTTGTCTCTATAATTGGGTCACAGTCTTTCTCATCCGTAGTCCCAGCACTGAAGTCCCAATATGGTTCCAAGCTGACACGTCCATGTTGTAAGAATTCTGCCTTCACGGAATTCTACCTTTCCTGTCTTCACAGGAAATAAGAAATACAGTTCTGTTAAATGCATACTATTGGCCTCTTATTTTTCTTAATGCTATGTTATCATCAGAAAGGACAGAACTCTTGAGGGGGGGTTGGCTGGTGTCTCAGTCAGCTAAGTGTCTGACTCCAGCTCAGGTCATGATCTCACGGTTTGTGAGTTTGAGCCCCACATCGGGCTCTCTGCTCTCAGCACAGAGCCTGCTTCAAATTCTCTGTCTCCCTTTCTCTCTGCTCTGCCACCCCCTACTCTCTCTCTTTCTCAAAAATAATATAAACATAAGAGAAAAGAAATGGCAGAACTCTGAAGGTTTATGCATGTGAGAGTTCTGCCCCTCGTTTCAACCGTAACTTTATTGGAATCTTGAGAAATTAGATCGCCAAACTGCGTATCGATTATTTATTCAAGATACTGAAATTATTTAATCAAAATGTAAAAACGAGGAGGCTTGGGACTCTTACTGAATCAGTGATCAAATCACTGTTATATAATATGAAAATTATCTGCTTGAAAATGTCTAGAGGTTGCTGTCAGACACCATAAATTACCATATAATATTAAATAACCAAGGGGTAATTATGGAAATGAATATTTTTAAAAGCAGAATTGTGACTGCAAACAGTGACCTTTACTTTGGTAAGTAAGTGCATTTTTTTTCAAGGTAAATACTATTTTAATGTAATTTCTTTTAAATGAGACTATGTTGTTATATTATTATTAACTAAAGCCCATAGTTTTCATAAAGATTCATCATTTGTGGTATATATCCTACCGGTTTTGAAAAATGTCTGGCGACATTTTTCCATCATTACAGTATAATACAGAATTATTTCACTGCCTTAAAAATCCCTCATGCTCCAGTATTCATCCATCTCTCCCTTCCCCTGAAAACCTGGCAACCACTGATCATTTTACTGTCTCCAGAGTTTTGTCTTTTCCAGAATGTCACAGAGTTGGAATCAGACAGTATGTAGCCTTTTCAGATTGGCTTCTTTCACTTGACAATATGCATTTCAATTTCCTCCATGTCTTTTTATGATGCGGTAGCTCATTTCTCCCATCGTCTGGAGGTACCACAGTTTATTCACCCATTCACCTACTGAAAGACATCGTGGTTGCTTCCAAGTTTTGGTGATTTTGAAGAAAGCTGCTCTAAACGTCTGGGTGCAGGTTTTTGAGTGTATAAGTTTTCAACTCCTTTGGGCAAATACTGAGGAGTGCGATTGTTGGATCGTATGTTAAGATTATGTTTAGTTTTGTAAGAAACTGCCAAACTGTCTTCCAAAGTGGATGTACCATTTTGCATTCCCACCAGCAAGTGAATGAGAATTTCTGTTGCTCCACATCCTTGCTAGCAGTTGATACTGTTAGCGTTTTGGATTCTAGCCATTCTAATAGATAGGTGGTTGTATCTCTTTAAATGTGTAATTCTTTAATGACATATAATGTTGAGGATCTTTTTGTATCCTTCCTTGCCAGGCATCTGTTTCCTTTGATGAGATAGATGTCTGTTCAGATCTCTTGCCCATTTGTGAGTTACGTTGTCTGTTTTTTGTTGTTGTTAAGTTTTAAGAGCTCTTTATGTATTTAGGATACTAGACTTTCATCAGATACACATTTTGTAAATATTTTCTCCCCAAATGTGGCTTGTCTTCTCATGCTTGTAACAGAGTCTTTCTCAGAGGAGAAGTTTTTAAGTTTAATAAAGTCCAACTTTTTAGATACAACATCAAAAGTATGATCCGTGAAAGAAAAAGTCATCAGTAAATGCAAGGACATCCAAATGTTCTAATAAATACACCCTTTTATTCTGGTAAAATATGCATCACATAAAACTTACCATTTTAGCCATTTGTAAGTGTAAAGTACATTCGTGTTGTTGTGCATCTAATAAACACAGTTTTAAATATATATTTTTTGGGGGGTGCCTGGGTGGCTCAGTCAGTTGAGCATCTGACTCTTGATTTCGGCTCAGGTAGTCTCAGGGTTGTGGGATCAAGCCCAGTGCTGGGCTTCATGCTGAGTGTGGACCCTGCTTGGGATCTTCTCCGGTAGCCTCTCCTCTGCTCATGTGCATTCTCGCTCTCTGAAAGATAAAAAAGAAAGAAACATCTTTTTAAATTTCAAAAGTAACATAGGTTCATTTTGAAACTTTAAAAAGTACAAAAGAACAGAAAATATAAAGTAAAAATCAGCCACAGTTTCCCTTCCCAAAAGCATAATTGGGATCCTTCGGTTCACATTGTTTGATAGCTTGCTTTTTAATTTAACAATGTACTTTATTTGACATTTCATTTTCTGCTATCATTAGGTATTTTCTTTAATTCATTTTTTTAATTTACATCCAAGTTAGTTAGCATATAGTGCAAGAATGATTTCAGGAGTAGATTCCTTAATTTCCCTCACCCATTAGCCCATCCCCCCTCCCACACCCCCTCCAGCACCCTCTGTGTGTTCTCCATATTTAAGAGTCTCTTATGTTTTGTCTCCCTCCCTGTTTTTATATTATTTTTGCTTCCCTTCCCTTATGTTCATCTGTTTTGTATCTTAAAGTCATTAGGTATTTTTTTATACAGCATGACCATTCATGGTTACTTCCTATTCTTTCATATGGTCTAGTGTAATATATCTAGCCAGTTCCCTAACATTTTTTAAAATGTTTATTTATTTTTGAGAGAGAGAGAGAGAAGGAGAAGGGCAGAGAGAGAAGGAAACACAGAATCTGAAGCAGCTCCAGGCTCTGACCTGTAAGCACAGAGCCCGGCGCAGGGCTCAAACAAACCACGAGATCATGACCTGAGCCAAGTTGGATGCTCAACCAACTGAGCCACCCAGGTGCCCCCTCTAACATTTGACTTATGGATATATTTCTAGAAATTTCATCACTAGGTCAAAAGATATGTATATTTTTAAGATATGTGTATATGTGTGTATGTAGGTATGTATGTATACATGCATTAACCATCACCAAATTGCTCTCTAGAAAAGTGATGCCAATTAATAAGATTAGAGCATGCCTATTTTGCCACAATCACCAGTGCTTAACAATTATTTAGGAAATAAAAATAAATCTCCACGAAACAAAATGCATCAATGCAGTTTGCAAGATGAGAAAATAGAAGGAAGGGTCATATTCAGGAACTTGAAGATCAAAATTAAAAAGCTCCCAAACTGGAAGAAATTTAACAATTCAGCTGAAAATTTGAGAAACAAGGGCCATCTCCATTAAATAATAACATATTTTAGGGGAAAACCTTATTGTATTAGCCTGTTAAAAGTGTACAAATTTTGTGAATTTTGTGGCTAGAAAACTTGTATTTCAAAATTCTCATTGTTTTAAGCTGTTTTTTTTTTCTTCAAAGCACTGAGCCATTTAAGTACCAAGGCATGTGAAATGTGAGTTTCTGCCACAGTTATATTCTCAATGACTTGGGCATAAGGACATGTCTGTACATAGGACAAGACTTTATGGTCTTTAGTTTTGCAACAGTTATTATGTAATGGCTACATCATCATTTTCAGCCCCTGCACGGGCCTGCTTAAATGATGAGAATAGTTATTTTTTCCAGTATGAATGGTATTTATCACATGGAGCCTGGATAAATCACTGAAGTTGATTATAAGACTTCCTACTTTTGGTGAAATTAATTGAACTGAGGACTTCCCTCCCCCCCTTCTATTTCAGAGACTTCCACAGATTTAAAAGCAATTAATCACAAAAGTTTTCCTGGGAATACATGTTTTTAACACTTTAAATTTTCTATAAATGTCAAATTGTCTATTATATGTGTACTTTTTTAAAGGGCAGTAATTTATGGTAGTTTTAGTTGAACTTTTAAATTTTGCAAAGGGAATGAAACATTGCAAGGGATCTAAGGGATGTTGTACAGATCTTCGTTGTCACACACTATGAAAATGTGCAGGCCCTTGTTACTTGGCACACAGCTATTTAAGTGATCCCTTGCAGTCAGAAATTGAACCACATGCTTATTCTGATAATGCACTTCACCGGAATCCATACAAGAATTAATTAAGCATGGTGTTGACTAGGAAGCCCATTTTGATAACCCTGACCTTTTGCAAATCAATTAGAAAGTGTCACTGGAAGACTGTAGTTAACTAGCAAAAATGTATCCCATGCCGGAGAATGTCCTAACTCACACGTTCTGTTCTCATTGACATGAAATTTGCATGGTGCTATCCATTTATAAATGAATAATTTCCACAGAATGTACTTGATTATTCCTCTCTTCCTACTTTAGATTGGGTGAACTACATGTCAGTTAAAAAATCTCTTCCTTCCGGGGCATCTGGGTGGCTCAGTTGGTTAAATGTTTAACTTTGGCTCAGGGTTGTGGCTCATAGTTTCGAGCCCTGCATCAGGCTCAGTGCTGACAGCTCAGAGCCTGGAGCCTGCTTCTGATTCTGCGTCTCCCTCTGTCTGCCTCTCCTTCACTCGTGCTCTGTCTCTCTCTCAAAAATAAATAAACATTAAAAAATTTAAAAAATGTTTAGGGGCACCTGGGTGGCTCAGTTGGTTAACTGTCCAACTTTGGCTCAGGTCATGATCTCACAGTTTGTGGGTTCGAGCCTCGCATTGGGCTCTGTGCTGACAGCTAACTCAGAGCCTGGAGCCTGTTTCAGATTCTGTATCTCCCTCTCTCTCTGACCCTCCCCTGCTCATGCTGTCTCTCTCTCTCTCAGGAATAAATAAAACATTAAAAAAAATAAAGTAAAATAAATTTTAAAATGAAACCTCTTCCTTTAGAAGAGCTTATTACGAAGAAAAAACCCACCAGCGTCTTTCTTGTTAACTTGACTGAAATTAGCATTTCTCTGAGCATTTTTCATAAGCTCCTCCAAAATTTAAACTGTGTTTGGAATGAATAGCAAGCGAACGCCAACTTTCTCCTGTCATCTTGCTGGTCTAATTGCTGAAGGTCTGGAGCTGCACCCAGCCCAATTCCAACAGCACGGCACATGATCTAGAGCCACGTAAGGTGTGCAAAGAGCTGAGGAAGCCCCCCCATCATCCTGTCATCCTCATCAGAATGAGATGCCAGGGTGGAGGTTTGCTTACCTTAAACAAACGTTCCCTAATGTATCTGAAATAAACATGGCTTACTTACCACGTCATTCAGCTATTTGACATTTACTGCAGCCTGTCTGAATGCATACAGATGCTTTTGTTTCTTCCCCCAGACGAGCTAAATCATGACAACCCCGCTGGGGGGCGTCTGCTTGCTACCAACTACCTAAAAGTATAAATTTGATGAACAAGTAAGGTGGCAGCCTTGATAGCCTGGATATACTAGGATCTGTCCTATTCCATGAGCCCAATGGGCAGCCGTTGTGGGGTTTCTCTTCACCACGCCATCCCTCAGCATCTGTGCCTGACACAGATCTGCTGCTCCTTCTCAAGGTCAAGTGGAATAGGGCTCCCAGACTGCTGAAACCTAAGTCCCACTGGAGGCTGCAGAGAAAGGAGAAGTTAGGACTCCAGGAAAGCTGTAGTTAAATGCCTTGAATCTTTCCTCTCTTCATAGTGTCTCCTGTTGAGAATTTAGATGTGGCATTATGGGGCGGCCACTGCCAAACCTCCCCACGATTCCCAGTTCACCCTTACCTTCAGGTGCATGGCTGTGTGACTTGCTCTGACCAAGGAAATGAGAATGGAGGCATTGAGTATTTATTTATCTTTGAGGGAGAGAAAGTGTGAGCAGGGGAGGGGTGGAGAGAGAACCCCAAGCAGGCTCTGAGTGCAGGGGCTTGAACCCACAAACCTTGGGATCATGACCTCAGCCAAGTTCAAGCGTCGGACGTCTAACCGACTGAGCCACCAGGCACCCCAGGGGAGTGGAAGCATTTGATGACTGATGCTGGACTATCTAGTTCTTTTCCCCCACTGCCACGACTATATGGTACAGATCATTAACCTGGGATCCTTGAGTGAGGACGATGTAGTTAGGAGCCCTCGTACTGATGGAAAATGGACGTGTAACATAAGGATGAAATGCAATTTTGTTTTAAACCCTTTAGATTTAGGGATTGTTACTGCAGCATATCCTAGCCGGATTTCACAGACACGCTTTCCCCTAAATGGAACTTGTGCTCCAGATCATTTATTCACGTATTTGAGCCCCAGGTTAGAAGTTTTTCTCACTCTGCAGGTATGGTTTCCAGACCTGGACCTGCTTCGTCAAGGCTGGGATCTGTTTCCCTCCTTCCTTCTCTGACTCCTGCTACTTCCTGGTCTTGCAAACCAGACCCTTGCCTCTGAACTATAGTGTCAGCTAACCCTATGGACAGACCTTATGTGTAACTCTTGCCTACCTAATTTTTCAGTAGCACTTAATCTGGATTCCTCACAGCTGGCTCCTTCCCTTTGCTAGAACTTTCTTTTGTAGCCCAGAAGGGCCACAGATCCTGTTGGGTCCCCTGGATGCTGTATACGTCCACAGCTGTGCCTTCTTGGTCCGTTCTAACCTGGATCAGCTTCCGCAGGGCATCCTCAGTGCCTTCCGGTGGTTCCGGGCCTGTGTCTGGGCTCCCTCTGCCCTGTTTGCCCTGTGCTGCCAGGTAGCATTCCTTCCAGAAGAAATACCATGCGATCCGTTGTGGCCAGGTGGGAGGAATGAGACATGAAGGCTAAAAGGGGAGGGTCTGGCTGGTGGTAAGACTTAGGGAGTTTGTTTAAGATGAAGAAAACAGGACTGTCTCTTTTCTATGTTTCAGTAGATTTCTGGTTTTGAAGTCTGTCCATAAAAATCATCTATACTAGGATTTGAATCCTCTATTCCAGACATTACATTTCTGACTGGGATAATTCTGATGGCAGTTCAGGGGCGCTCATAAAGGTTTAGTACAAGGATGTCAGTGAGAGTGCTGTTTATCATAGCGAAGAGAAAACATCAATGTTTAAATGTCTACCAGCAGGAGGAAAGTGAATATAAATTAGTTAATGCCCATATGATGAAATAACATCGTATTACAAAACAGGTAAGGATGAGAAAAAATATAATCGATTACTAAGTAAAAAGAGCAGAAATTCAAACTGAATGTGTTACCCAATCATAACTATGTTGAAAAAGTCATGTTTATATTTGCACAGAAAAGAGACAAATGGGGGCGCCTGGGTGGCCAGTTGGTTAAGCATCTGACTTCGGCTCTATCTCATGGTTCGTGGGTTCGAGCCCCGCGTCGGGCTTTGTGCTGACAGCTCAGAGCCTGGAGCCTGTTTCGGATTCTGTGTCTCCCTCTCTCTCTGACCCTCCCTTGCTCATACTGTCTCTCTCAGAAATAAATAAAACATTAAAAAAAATAAATAAAAATTTAAAAAAGAGAGAGACAAATGGTATATAGCAAAATATTTGTGAGGCTGGGCTTCAGAATAATTTTATTGTCCTCCTTTATACTTTTTGTATTTCCCAAATTCCTATAATAAGCATGTGCCCCTTTTTAATAAGAAAATAATGTTACAAAATACGGAAAAAGCACGGTTTCTTCTTTGGACAGAAAACCAAGATGACTATTTTCTGTACTTTCTTTGCAGTCAAGTACCCAACTTTCCCAATCCTGATTCAGATTTCCTAATGGGTTTCTTTCTTGCTTTGGTCTTGTTCTGTTTATCACATAAAAAAAATTAACAAAATTACCAAGTACTAACAATTACCATACAGAACAAAATATAGAAGGTTCCAGAAATGCTTATCTGGGGATGTGTATTATCTACTCTTGGAAGAAATATTAATAATTTTGAAATTTCCAGGGGCGCCTGGGTGGCTTAGTTGGTTAAGCGTCCGACTTTCGCTTAGGTCATGATCTCGCGGTTCGTGGGTTCGAGCCCCGCGTCGGCCTCTGTGCTGACTGCCAGCTCAGAGCCTGGAGCCTGTTTCCGAGTCTGTATCTCCTCTCTCTCTGACCCTCCCCTGCTCATGCTGTCTCTCTCTCTCTCTCTCTCTCCTAGAAAAAAAAAATAATAATAATTTTGAAATTTCCTGGTTATTTTCTAAAACAACTTGCCTGGGAGTAAAATTTTGGAATAATATGTCCATTTGGATTTGGATTACTATATTTTTAAACCCAGAAAAGTCTTCATCTGAGGAATAGACAAAAAAAATTATGAATGTTTAACTTTAAAGAAAGCTGAAGTTGTTGCAAATTGGTTTTAACTAAATCCAGAACTGGAGATCGTTAGGCAGACCCTACTTGGAAGGAGAAGAAAAGAATTGTTTAAGCACAGGCTGCATTTGCCCACTTCGTCAAAACAGCACATGCACCCGTTTGGTGTCCAGCTCGGGAATAGCCCATCTCCAGCTCCTAGGACTAATCCAGGACTTCCCATCAAACCTGGCTTTCTGAGGACCCGCATCAGCCCACCTTCCTGGAGGCCAGCATCAGGTCACTCTGTGACGAATCTGCCTTGGAGGCAGTGTGCTGATTTGAGCAGATTTGGTCCCTGACCCTGAAGTTTCGCTCTGCTGACCTTCCTTGAACTCAGTTCCCCAGGGGACCTGGCTTGTCCCAGGAACTAGAGCCAGGTTCCGGTGTTCTTGCCCCATGGCCAATTTTCCTGATCCTGACTCCAGCTCTTCCCATCACAGACTCCTGCCTCTTTCTGTGTCCTCCCTGTCACAAACTGGGATTTGAATGAATGAATGGAGTTATTTGAACTGTGAGCTTATGAAGCTGTGATCCTTGGATGCCGCATAGTAATGAACTACCTGGGACAGAACCTACCGCAGAGTCCGTCTCGTGAGGCTTTAGAGGCAAACTAGCCTGACCTTCCTGTCTTCCTGCCCAACTTCGTCCTGTTCCCCAGAAATTGTGCGTGCCAACCCGGTCCTAAGACATGCCATGAGTAGTACCCATAGTGAGGTCAAAGAGTTCAAGGTTAGATCATGTAAGACATGTCCGTTTCCCGAAATTGACAAATGTGGCCTGAGAACAAATAAAATTAAAACCAATTGAATGTGACGCACTGGGGAGACACAAATTATTTTCCTGCCATTTTACCAATGTTCCACCTTCCAAATAGGGCACCAGTCCCCTGTGGATCAACCTGGCAGTGATGTATTCCTCATGGAGAGGAGAAGAGAATGATTCCGGAATCCTCAGATAACCTTTCTTTTTCTATTCCTGCCATGGAGAAGTTTAGAATCTGCAATCCTGGAGTCGTAGTTAGTGGAATTGGCAGCCTCGCGTCCATCCCCATGGAAAGATGTACACTGAAATAAATACCTTTGGCACAATGACATGGCTCAGGTGGCGTTTCAGAGCCAACGACAGGCATCTGAGCAATCTGCCGTCTCACTGACATTGCACCACATGCTTCAGAGTTCTCCAGGCAGGCCCAGCTAAAAAACCTTGCAAGGCGTGTGCTTTGGGTAAATCCTAACTATAAGCGAGGTGCATCTGAGTGGTTCCAGATCTTCAGATATTAATCACTTGGCTGGAAATAGACTCTGAGACACATGGTGTGTGATGACTTTAAAAAGATTTAAGCAGGGGCGTCTGGGTGGCTCAGTTGGCTAAGTGTCCGACTTTGGCTCAGGTCATGATCTCATGGTTTGTGGGTTCGATCCCCGCGTTGGGCTCTGTGCTGACAGCTCAGAGACTGGAGCCTGTTTCAGATTCTGTGTCTCCCTCTCTCTCTGACCCTCCCCTGTTCATGCTGTCTCTCTCTCTCTCAGAAATAATTTTTTTTAAATGTTTTATTTATTTCTAGGAGTAGGAGAGAGAGAGAGAGAGAGCGTGAGCAGGGGAGGGTCAGAGAGAGAGGGAGTCACAGACTGAAACAGGCTGCAGGCTCCGAGCTGGCAGTCAGCACAGAGCCCGACGCGGGGCCTGAACCCACGAACTGCGAGATCTTGAACTAAGCGAAAGTCAGACGCTTAACTGACTAAGCCACCCAGGCGCCCCAGAAATATATATATATATTTTTTTAATAAAAAGATTTAAGCATGAATGGTGTGAAAGGGTTGCCATGAAATTGCTTTACCCTTACTTCATCTGGCTCTTGGTTTTTAAAGTCAATTGACATGCACTGTATTTGGAGATTTCCCTTGTAAGTGCTGTAGCAAAAGAACAGCATGTGGCATGTAGCCTATGGTTTGACAAGGTAGACATTAAATAGGACTTCCTATCTTCCCCAGGAGTACCGGTTTCCCCCTGAGTAATTGGTTACATCATTTTCCTGATCCCGAAAAATGTCACTGACTGAAGCTAGGTCTCATTAAGCTGGACAAACGGATTCTTCCCTTGGATTCCCTGGGAATGAAAGGAAGCCTTAGCCAGTAGAATTCTCATTTGCTAGATGTAAGGAGTTAAAAGGGTGTTTACTCTCTCTGTCTCTCAAAAATAAATAAACATTAAAAATTTTTTAAAAAGGGGGGCACCTGGGTGGCTTAGTTCGACTTCAGCTAAGGTCATCCGACTTCAGCTAAGGTCACTGTCTCACTTACGGTTTGTGACTTTGAGCCCCGTGTCAGGCTCTTTACTGACAGCTCAGAGCCTGGAGCCTCCTTCAGATCTTGTGTCTACCTCCCTCTTTACCCTCTGTTGCTCATGTTCTCTCTGTCTCTCAAAAATAAGTAAACAGTAAAAAAAATATATTTTTTTTATTTAAAAATTTTTTAATGTTTATTTTTGGGAGACAGAGAGAGACAGAGCATGAGCAGGGGAGGGGCAGAGAGAGGGAGACACAGAATCTGAAGCAGGCTCTAGGCTCTGAGCTGTCAGCACAGAGCCTGATGTGGGGCTCAAACCCATGAACCGTGAGATCATGACCTGAGCCGAAGTTGGATGCTTAACTGACTGAGCCACCCAGGCGCCCCAGAAAAATATTTTTAAAGGGTGTTCAGTCCCCTCAGAATGAACTTCTGGAAATACATCTAGAACTAATTCAAGATGTATCCAAACTCTGGGTCTGTGGATTTATGTTAAGAGAAAGCCTGGAATCTTTTGGATGTGTTACTGAGTAGACTTTTCATGAATTATGGCTTTATTAGAACTACCTACGATGAAGTGACTTTGAACTTTTAAAAACTTAGCTCTATCTCTATGGCTTATAATATAGTAAAAAGAGTGTTTATGATGATTTGTAGGTTTATAAAATCTCTGAAATAATTAAAGCCCCAGAGTAGTTTATAATGATGAAAGATTACAGTTCAAAAGAATCACAAGTATTTTGACCCTGAGCTAATTCTATAATTTTTAAATCAGTATGTGTGGTTTGACAAAGATAAGGGAATATATTGCTGCTGGTGGAAGTATAAATGCTACGTTCTGAACAATTTGGCATTATATGTATGTAGCATACATATATATAATGCATGCATGTCCTTTGGACCAATAATTCTACTCTGTCAAATTTATTCTAGGGATATGGAGATGGGCACAAGATTCAAATACAAGGATTGTTGACTACAGCCTTATTCATAATGATAAAGAATTAAGAAAATACAAACGTCCAACAATTCAGCATTATTTGAACAGATTATTATAAATTCATACGAGGGAACACCAAGGTGCTACAAACATCATTTTTTGAAGCATATTTACTAAATGAAAAAAAAATCATGGGGAGAACATATATTTATTATAAAAGCACAATATTGGAAACAAATACCCATCAATAGTGGACTGGGTAAGAAACTGTGGGGAATCTGTAGTAGAAACCTGTAATGTTAAAAAGTGATGATTACGCACCCATTTCTGAGATATAAAAAGGAAAAGCAAATTACAGAATAGATTATTAATATACAACCAGTTTTGTGACTAAAAGATATAGATAGACATTTAAATATAATGTATCTACACACATAGATATTTCTGGAAGTCTATAAAAAAGCTAGTAACACTGATGGCCTCTGAGGAAGGTGAGAGGCAGTTTGGGGGTGGAGAGAGACTGCCTCATGCAAAATTTTGTTCCATTTGGGCGTTTCCTCCTATGCCTAGACAACTTAAAAAATAAAGAAATACCAGTATACAAACTATAATTTTAATTTGTAAATAATTTCATGTCTATCTTTGTATGGGAGGATTATGGGTAATTTTCATTTTCTTTTGTGTTTTTCTGTATTTTCTGAAGCTTCTCCCTCTCCACACCCTTCACCCTGCCCATGACAATCAACACTGATACAGATTTAAGAAAGTAATGAGGGGGAAAGGCAAGGAATGACAACTGTCTGCAGGTCTAACAAGACAGCGAGTGGGGAAAGGGGCCAGCTTGGCTCGGGTGAGTACGGAATCTGGTACCACTGGTTCATGTGTGGCGGGAATGGTCTTTCCAGCTGAAGCAGGTAATTGTGGCTGCAGTATCCACCCACTGGCTGCGGCACATAGGTAATTAGTTTTATTGCTGTAACTCAGTTGTTCACAATCTTGCCTGCATATTGGAATACCTTGGGGGCATAGAAAAATACTAAAAATATACCAAGCCCTACCCCAGAGCAATCAAATCCAAATACCTGGGTGAGAATCTGGCATCCAGCGTTTGGTCTCCCTAGGTGATTCAAATGTGCAGTCTGGGCTCAGACCCGTGCTGTAACCTGGGACTTTGATCTGGTTGAAAATGCAAATACTCCCGCGAGGGTGCTGTGATTTCTTTCTTATCAGTAGTTACGGGGCTACCTGGGAATCGAAAAAATAGTAAATGAACCACTGATCTTTTCCAAAATGATGAGGACTAATTCTGAGACTAGGAAAGCTGGAGATCGAATATATCTCCCCCCACGACTCGTTCAGTTTAAAGGAGGAGGACCTCGGGAAAAGAAACTGGGTGTAAGAAACCTCAAGTACCGCTTCCTAGCTGCAGAACCTTGGTCAATTATAGACCCTCTGGGTAGGACCCTGCTTTAAATGTGGCACCTCAGCTCAGAGGCTTTGAAAATAGCCTGAGGGACCCCTCCTCTAATCAGGACATCTGTACCTTTGCCCTTTTGTAGATTAGTTTTCTGGTAGGCTTTAGTTTTAAGAAATGATCCCCTAGGGGCACCTGGGTGGCTTAGTGAATTAAGCATCTGACTTTGCCTCAAGTCATGATCTTAAGGTTCTTGGGTTCAAGCCCCACCTGGGGCTCTGTGCTGTCAGCTCAGACCTGGAGCCTGTTTCAGATTCTGTCTCCATCTCTCTCTGCCCCTCCCCCACTTGCACTCTCAAAAATGAATAAATGTTAAAAAAATAAAAGCAATTCCCTAGATCACATGGCTTTTTAGAGATCTCTGTTCTATGTGCTTTGCTATTTAATGTAAGGCAGAGAATGAGCCTAGAGTATGTGATATTTTCTGCATTTTTCTCATCATTTTGGGGGGTTTGATTTTCCTGATACATGGGTACTTGAAGAGGCTGTGGAAACTTCTGCTGCTTTCATTTGGACGATCGTGGCTTTCAACCCAGTTCTTTTGTTCTAGTTCCACAGGCAGAAATCAGATTTATTTTTAAGATGTAAAAAGAATAGATACTCCTCCACAGTTTATTCCTTCCCTAGAGTGACAAGTTCTCCATTTGTTTGCCAATGCGTGTATCACGTCCACATCAGGGCCAGGATAGGATAAGACAAATGAGGCATTTGCCTTGGCTGCAAAATTTGAGAGTGCACCAAAAATCTCCATGATGAAGATAAATAATATTTTGAGACAGTATTTTAAAAAACGAATGCAAACATCCATGATGAACAAATTATCAGAATTTTATTTTATTAAAAAATTTTAAGTTTATTTATTTATTTGAGAGAGAGAGCAGGGGAGGGGCAGAGAGGGAGAGAGAGAATCCCAAGCCGACTCAGAGCCCAGTGTGGGGCTTGAACCCATGAACTGTGAGATCATGACCTGAGCCGAATGGAAGAGTTGGATGCTTAACTGACTGAGCCACCCAGGTGCCCCTTATCAGAATGTTAAATAAGGGGAGGATCACTAACACTTCTGTACCAAGAGATATTAAAACCTAGGCCAAAAGACAAAATAAATAGTACTCACTTTATCCTATTCTACGCCCTATTCCATATTGTCCAAAGTCCTCACCCAAAGTCTGGGGCTTAAGAATTTGCCTAAGAGGGGCGCCTGGGTGGCTTAGTCGGTTAAGCGTCGACTTTGCCTCATGTCATGATCTCGCGGTTCGTGGGTTGGAGCCCCGCGTCGGGCTCGGTGCTGACAGCTCAGAGCCTGGAGCCTATTTTGGATTCTCGGTCTCCCTCTTTCTCTCTGCTCCTCCCCTGCTTGCACTGTCTCTCTCTCTCTCTCAGAAATAAATGAAACATTAAAAAAAATTTTTTTTAAAAGAATTTCATAAGAATGGAAAGACAGGAGTACATCGACAAATTTGGAAAGGGGCCTTTGGAAATTTTTGTGGCTCAAATAGATCTGGATTGGTTTAAGAGTTAGGAAAGGAAAGGAAAAAAAATGAGAGATACTTTATATCTTTTGTGATTGGGAAGAAATATTTTACATTCCTATTCAAAACTGAAAAGCTGTCACCTTTCTTATATCTTGATAAAATTCATATTGGCAGCTTGAAAAATTGACAAGGATAGTAACTAATTAAGAGGTTAATATTAAGTCCATTTCAATCATTGAGAAGTCAGTACAACAGACACTTTAATTACTTATGTATTTTTCACAACACGTGCTGTATTTCATTAATGTGTCACACACTGAGCAATTAACAACTTGGACTATATTTCATGCCATGGTCTCTAGTATATAACATGCACAGCACTTGAATTAGTGTCAGGAATATCAGCTTTCCTACAAGGTTGATTTGGGTGGAATTAATACATGTTTCCATCTGGGTTTTGAACAAAAATCTTGCATCTCCAGCTTTCTTGATATCCTAGTGATGGCTAATTTTTCTTGGTGAACTCACTTGAGGCAAGATTTTGATGCACAGGGCCAAGGAACATTTTATAGAGGGAGCCAAGCTTTGGTGGGTACCATCTGGCTAAGAAAAAAATACAGAAAAGAAAAGAGGCAGGCTGCCATGTGGGCAATATGTGGTCTCTTCGACTGGAGGATCTTTTTTCATTCACTGAATGAATGTTTATTCAGCATCTAGTATATCCCTGGCACTGTGCTGGGTGCTGGATTCAGGAGCGAGCAAGACAGACAAAAATCCCTGTCCTTATTGAACTTGACACGAGAAATCATCAAAGGAGATCAATGTAATAGAATAAATGATTATTTGATTTAGAAGCATAGAAACAAAGAGTGGGAAAGAAACCAATTGTCTCGATCAACTACCTAATTAAGTTCTAAGTCCAATATTCATCCTGCTAACTGCCTTCAAGAGCCCACCTGGAATGCCACGGGTACAGCATGTTACCAAATGGGGAGAAGAATCTGGTAGAGGCTATCCAGCAATGGGGAGTAAATCAGGTGACGGGAATGCTTGTCATCTGGAAATAGAGGCCTCGGATTGCTGGCCTCGGATGAGGAACTGAAATCCAGATTTCTGCGTGAATCTCTTGATGTCTCTGTTGTGGAAGCTAATTCAAAAATTTTTTTTTTAATTTTTTTAATGTTTTATTTATTTCTAGGAGACAGAGAGAGACAGCGTGAGCAGGGGAGGGTCAGAGAGAGAGGGAGTCACAGACTGAAACAGGCTCCAGGCTCTGAGCTGGCAGTCAGCACAGAGCCTGACGTGGGGCTCGAACCCACGAACCGCGAGATCATGACCTAAGCGAAAGTCGGACGCTTAACCGACTAAGCCACCCAGGCGCCCCGCTAATTCAAAATTTTCAATAGCACCATTATGTTGAAAGCAACACGTGCTCAGGTCCAAGACCGCCCGTGTGCTCTTCTAGTCTTAGTGGGGCGTGCATTCATTTCTTCATGCATTCATCAAACATTAGTAAATGGCTTCTTTGGTGTACCCAGCGTAAAAATAGCTGCCAGCTGGCCAGCCTTTTAGGGCCCTCAAGTGTCTTGAGACTTGATGGCCTCTCCACTGTGAGGTAGTGCTTCCTCTGATAATGCTAACCTTGCACAAGCACAGAGTGGATATATTTGTGTAAGAGAATCACTTGGGTGCATTGATAACGATGGTGATGGAAGGAAGTACTTGGCTTCATCTAGAATATCTATTTGGTGGCTCTGAAGTGTGGGTATTTTCTCTTTCAGAAGAAGGTATTCTGTTTCATGCCCAGTTTTTCGTCTTCAACATGTTGGCCCTGAAATCCTTTCTTTCAACAAAGAATCATCATCTTTCTGCCGTTTTGAAAACTTCCCTCTAGGTGGCGCCATTTGCAGCTCTCTGAGTCTCCCAGGGCCTGCTTGCCAGGCTTCCCACCAGCAAGGCTACTTTATTCCGTGGCTTGACAGCTGTGCCAGCAAGCTCTGCACGGAACAGCTCTTTCCCAGCTCTTGTCAGATCTGCAGTGCTTCAGGCTGACTTCTAACTGGTCTTTCAGGTGACCATGGTGTGTCTGCCCATACTCCTTTGGGTTGCTTTGAGTAACTGCTCCTTCTTCTGAACTCTAGCCGTCCATTCTCTGTGCTTGTAAGTCAGCAGGGAGAGCTTCTCATTTTGCACTGTCGTTTATTCTTTTATGCATGTGCACTGTCTGCCCGAACAGATTATTAAGGCTTTAAGGGCTTTGTATGCCTCGGGCATCTGGCATGATGCACTGCCTGGGACAGGCAGCGTTGCAATTGTGTTTGTTGTTGATGTAAGTTCTCGTATTCTTTTGTTTATTCATCACTTACCGAGTATCTCTTCCAGGCTGGGCACTCTTTCGGGTGCCCTGCAAACAGTTGAGACAGAGAGACGACGGAGAGAGGGCGCGGGGAGAGGAGGCCGAGGTAGAGAAACAGATAATTACAGTGGTGTGGGGCGTGCTATGAAGCACATGCTAAGGGACTCTGGGGACGGGAGCGATGCTGGCCTTTTCCTCCCCAGGAGCTCCTTGTACATGAGTTCAGCCTTTCAGTCTCTTGTTCTAGGATCCCTCCCGGAAACTGAACTATGCCTTTGACTGTCTTTCTTTTCCAACCCCTACAGAGGAGGGTAATCAGAACATGGGGCAGGTGTCCTCCTCAGGACGCCATAGAAAAGGTGACAGTCTTCCCATCTCCCTCTGACATTCTATGCTCTGAGGGTTGTGTGGTTTGCTTTTCAGCCATCTAATCCTTGCCCTTGAATTCTCAGAATGGCTTATCATCTCATTGTCTGTTTGAGGGTGATTTGGAAATGCTGATTTGTTTTAAGTGCTGTAGATATGTATTTATTGAAAACCTGTTCATTCTTTAAGATGCGTCCAACTATCCCCTTCTCTCTGAAGTCTCCTCCAGCTCTCCCTACCAGAATGAATTATTCCTGCCTTTTTGTGCCTTTCTAATTGTTACATCTATTCCAATTTTAATACAAATTGATTTCATTTTGTCTTTTATTATGGCTGTTCAGAGCCTCATGCCTTAAGACTCTAAGCCTAGGGGTGACTGGGTGGCTCAGTTGGTTTAACATCCAACTCTTGATTTTGGCTCAGGTCATGATGTCACAGTTCATGGGTTCCAGCTTCATGTTGGGCTCTGCGCTGCCACTGTGGAGCCTGCTTGGGATTATCTGTCTACTGTCTCTCTCTGCCCCTGCCCCGCTCTCTCTCACTCTCTCATAAATAAATAAACATTAAAAAAAAAAAGACTCTAAACCTATTGAGGGCAACATCTCTCACTTCCTATACTTTCTCCTTATTGACACATAGCAGGCAATGAATACATGTTAATATAATGAACTAGTTCTTTGGAATATAATCCATGTTGAGTTGCATATTTTATTTACTTCTAAAGTATGGACAATAACTTCAGGAGTTTCTACATAGATTTTGTTTGCTTGATTTAGGTTTCATGAATATTTGCTTGGCAAATGCTTTCCAGATATATATGCAAAGGTTTCTCGATAGATTTGGGCTCTGAATTTGAATTTTCTTTTCCTGTTTCCTTCTTGTCATCCATATATGGCTTCATCGCTGTAGAGTATTGGCTTATTTTCTGATTTCTTTCCAATACTTGAAGAGACATCCTCCTATTGATTTATTTCATCCATTCAAATATCTACTGAATGCCAGAGAGTGTCCCTGATGCTTGGGATCCAGGGGTGAATAAATGGATTTTGATAGTATCAAATGGTGTAATTCCTTTCATCAAAAAGTATGTCAATTCAGTCAAAATGGATTATCTGATAGATTGATAGCACTGTTTGAGAGACATTTTCAAAAATCTCAGAGGATCCTTGGCTAGGACCCCAGAGACTTGAGGCTTCCTGTCATTTTTTTTGGTGTTTAATAGCTCTCTGAAACTCATATATATACATATGTTAGAGGATATAAACTTATAATTAAAAATTTACCCTGAAGCCATTTAAAATTTCTGCATATTGAATTTCAATCTTTAATTTCATTAGTCACTTAATTTTAATTTCACAGAAAGTCTAGTGGCTTTTTTTAAAGTTTATTTATTTTGAGAGAGAGAGGTGGTGTGCACATGAGTGAGCGAGGGACATAGAGAGAGGGAGAGAGGGAATCCCAAGCAGGCTCTGTGCTGTCAGTGCACAGCCTGATGCTCAAGGCTCAGCCTCCTGAACGGTGAACCGTGAACGGTGAGATTAAGACCTGAGTCTAAATCAAGAGTCCGGTGCTTAACTGAGCCACACAGGTGCCCCTCTAGTGAGATTTGTCTTTGCTTTCCTGGCCTATGTGAAATTTCATTATTTTGTTGGCCAGGTATTCTTTTAGAAAGGGAGCCTGCAGTATAGATTTTATGCCTCCATGACTTATTTGATCTAAGTCCTGGTGTGAGTGTGCATGTGTGTGTCAAGGGGGTGGATGTAATGGCACATGAAAGAAGGTAGTCACACACCTGTCATTCAGGAAATCCATATGCATTCTTGACCTGTAGTAGCAGTGGTACAGTCATGACCTTACTTTCCACTCTGGATAAGCAGGTTGCCCCAGGGACATCTCAGAAAACACGAAATACAGGGGCGCCTGTGTGGCTCAGTTGGTTAAGTGTCCGACTTCTGCTCAGGTCATGATCTCACGGTCCGTGGGTTCGAGCCCTAAGTCCGGCTCTGTGCTGCCAGCTCAGAGCCTGGAGCCTGCTTCAGATTCTGTGTCTCCCTCTCTCTCTGCCCCTCCCCAGCTTTCTCTCTGTCTCTCAAAATAAAGACATAAAAAATTTTAAAAGAAAAAAATTTAAAAGAAAGAAAACACGAAGTATGAAAAAGAGATTCCATCATAAAATACTATTTACTCTGGAGACCACAGGTTCCACTAAAGCCGGAAGTAATGGGAATTCACCTCTTGCAGCTATTAGACAAATAAAACATTAATGAGCAAGGAGATTTTTGTTTTTGGCCATTTATCAGTCGACCATCACAACAAAGTAAGCAAACATTTTAAAGTAAACGGCCTTAATCGAAAGTGGAAAACAAAAATACTAGAATGGGATTTTGCTGGGGCAATCTTGTTTTCCCCCCTTTTTTTTTCTTTCCCTTTACTTCCTCATGATTTTGCATTTTCCCTTAAGTCGACCATAATTCAATCTCAGTCCAGAAGGTTAAATCTGATTACTTGGCTATTGACCATCATGTGTCTTTTCAGACAAGAGCTTGTAACGAAACAAAACAGAAACAACCTCAATGGCATATAAACTGGAAGCCATCAGGAGGCTCTTGGAAACTTGGACAGCCTCGTGTGCGGCTCAGGATTGAGACGTGTATCTCCCGTAACTTTGTGGACAGTTTCCCCCCTCCCCCCAAGCCCCCACTCCGGGAACCGGTGACAGCTCCTCGTCTTCCCCAGTCGCACTCCACGACTGCGTGTATCTTCTGTTCGAAGGCCGAATTGGGGTCAGAGGTGACGCGAGATACTTTTCTCAACCGAATGGCGTTTTGGAAATAGGAACGGAAAAGGACCCAGAAGTGGCCGGGAGGCGGCCCCGCGGCGCCGACCCGCGCGGCCCGGGAGCTGTGGGGCGCGAGGGGGCGGCGGGCCGAGGGGTGGCGGCGCCGGCCGGGGGGCCGGGGGGGCCGAGCGGCAGGCAGAGGCCGCCATATTCCTCCTCCACCACGCCCGGGCGGCCGGCGGCCAGCGGCAGGTTGGCTGCGGCCGCGACCCGCCCCTCGCCGGGGGGGAGGGGGGGCGGCCGTGACCGCGGCGCCCGCCCGCCCCCACCGGCGCGCGGGAGCGGGAGGCGCCCGCGGAGCCCGAGGGGCCGGCCCAGCCGGGGAGCGGCGGGCGAGGCGAGCGCCGCACGGGGAGGCGCGCCGCGGCGGCTGCGAGCCCAGGGAAGCCTTCCAGGAGGGGCCGGGCGGCACCGCCTCCCCGCTCCCCTCCTCCCGCGCCCATCCCCTCCCTCCGCCTCCCCTCCTCCTCCAGCCGCCGCCGCCGCCGCCGCCTCCCTCTCCCTCCCGGATCTGTGCTCCAGTTCAGAGAAAGAAGAAAATGTGTGTGTGTGGCGAGGGGGAGGGCGAGCACTGAGCAGCCGCTCCGCGCCTGGCAATCGGGGCCGGGGGTGGGCGTCTGGCGGAGGCGGAGCGGAGGCGGAGGCGGCGGAGCGCGCGGCGGGCGAGCAGGCGAGCGGGGTTTGCGCGCAAGCCGGGCGGTGGGCGCGGGCAGGGCCCAGGGCGCCCCGGAGCCGTGTCAGGCGGCAGCGAGGAGCGGGCGCGCCGGGCGCGGGGAGCCGTCGGCGGCCGCTCGCTGCGGTGCCGCCCCGGTGGATGTGCTCTCGCCGCCGGGCGCAGGGCTTAGGGGAACCTCCGCGGCGGCGGCGGCGGCGGCGGCGCGTGGGGCGAGGCGGGCCGCCCGTTCCCGGGGAAGGAGGCGCGGGCGTCTGAGCGAGGCCGGGCGCGGCGGCCTTCCCTCGCGCGCCCCCCGAGCCAGCGCCCGCGGCCGCCTCCCGCGCCCGCCTCGCTCCTCCCGGCGGCCCGAGCCGCCCGCTCCCGCCGCACCCCCGGCCCGCCTGGTGGCCCCGGCCCTGGCCGCGCGGCTCCCGCGGCCGTTCCCCGAGCTCGTCCCGGACGCGCTCCCGGGCGGCGGGGGCTCGGCGGCCACCGCCGCCTCGGGGGAGCGAGGGCGGGAGGGTGTGTGTGCGCGCGTGTGAGCAGGGGGTGCCGGCGGGGCTGCAGCGGAGGCACTTTGGAAGAATGACTCTGGAGTCCATCATGGCGTGCTGCCTGAGCGAGGAGGCCAAGGAAGCCCGGCGGATCAACGACGAGATTGAGCGGCAGCTCCGCAGGGACAAGCGGGACGCCCGCCGGGAGCTCAAGCTGCTGTTGCTCGGTGAGTACAGCCCGGGGCCGGCCGCCGCTGGCCCTCCCGCCGGGCCTCCGCGGCCCCCGCCCGCCCGCCGCCCCTGCCCCCCCCCCCCCGGCTCCGCTGCCCTCCGCGGCCCCCGCCCCCGGGCACCCGCGGCTCGCCCCGACCCTCGGCGGGCGCGCCCCCGGCCACTACCTGCACCCGCGCGGGCGCGCGCGCGCGCGCAGCACACTCACACACACGCGCTCGCGCACACAGACACACGCTCACACACATGCGCGCGCGCACACACGCGCAGAGGGGTCGGGGCTGCTCTGCCTCCCCCCCTCCCCCCCGGCCTCGGCCTCGGCGAGTGCCCTTTGGTATCGGCTGTGCCTCCCGGGAGCGCGTTGATATGCTGTGCATCTGCCAAATGACAAATCACGTCGGAGGAGAGGCGCGGGGTGGGAAGGTGGGCAGCGGGGTCGAACTTCCAGTGTCTTTGCTGTGGCGCCCCGTGCCGGAGAGGGGAACTGTGTGTGTGTGTGTGTGTGTGTGTGGCTGGAGGGTGGCGAGCCGAGCTGGGGCACACTGGGGGACGGCTTGCGTGCGGTAGGGTGGCCCGTGTGCATCCGTTACCAGTGCTTTCTGGGGTCTGGGGGAATGGTGGTCAGACTCGCGACTGGATTGTCCATGGAGTAATGGTGAGGGAGCCTAGTGGTTGGCCCTCTAAAGAAAGGGGGTTTATGTATTTCGGGGGGCGGGCAGACAAGCTCAGATGTGTCACACAAGTGCTGCTGCTCTCTAGCCACCAGACCACCAAAAGGAGGGACCCACAAGAGTTTCTTGACCAGTGGCTGGTGACAGGTTTGTTTCTCGTCTGCACCATTCCTTCCAGTAAGAAGGAGGGATAGGGGAGGGTCGTGCTGTGTGGTTGTTGACAGCGAAGGGTTTCTTTTGTCTAATGAGGCAACCCAGATGTAGGCCTGAATTCACAATAGTTACTACTGAAAACCAGTGCAGCCTCTCAATTACTCTCCCGGAAACAAATAGAAACCTTTTGTTTAAAACGGACAGCCTTTTAATATCTTTGGGATCTAGGCTAGAAGGAAAACGGAAAGTGTACAGCCAAAATTTCCCTTCAGTCTCTAAAAAAACCCAACCCAACCGTTCTGTCTTCACACTAAGTTATCAAGAAAAATGCCATTTCTCAAATAGGAATTCTATTGATTATTATCTTCTTAGAGAATATTCAGAATCAAGGATCAGGGTACACATAGGAGCCAGCGTGACCTAACTCTGAGCTATGGTGGTAGGAAGAATAAACAGCTTTGCAGTCACAGGCCTGAAAAATGTCTGCACTTGTGTTCAAGATATTTGCGTGTATAATAAATATGTTTCTCAGACATGTCTGGAAGAAAGAAAGATTGTCAATTCAGATTGAAGAAGCATGCGTTTTCTTTCTTGGGCATTCCATCTCTTGGTTCAAGGAACCAGTTGCCTTTGGGACTGAACTGCTTCGGTACTGGTTCATTTACAGGAGGGAGCAAAATCTAATCATCACAGATAGTTACGAATGGTTAATTCACATGCCATGTTTTATGTCTTCATCTTGAAACCAGATTAGATAAATGTGCACTTGTTTATAAAGAACAGAAGGCAGAGCGTTGGATAAAAGAGGTAGGCTTTAGGGAATGAAGCCAGGGGAGTGGAAAACTGCAATTGGAATATGAAGATTTAAAAAAAAAACAAAAACGTTTTCTTCCTCATTTGGGCCTACTTCTGATGGCTGAATACTGTGTGACTGAGTATGTTGCAAATTCTCAAGATTGAGAAAAATAGGGGAAGAGAAATATGCCTAGAGTGTGTAAGTGCACGACTAAGGGAGACAGCATGCGTTTTAGAGAGACTTAAGAATGGCTTTTCTTATGCCCGGTTTACAGTCTTTGTTTATGTTTAGCTGTGAATACGGCATTTGAGGTCTCTCAAGCCATCCCTGTGACTGAAATGTGACAGCTCTAGGTGCTGGCAGCTGGAGTTGATGGCCTGGGTTTGAAGGTCTAGGAGGAAGACCTTTAGGGAAACACACATATGTGGACATAATTACATACTGTGTACTGAAGTAACACACGATGCTTTAAAAATGCACTGGGAGATACTTTTATGAGAAAAAAATGAAAAGTTTTCCTACTAAAGTGGTAGTAATGGGGAACTTTTCCTCTTTTTAGGTATCTGAGCAGGATTTAATACAGCCTTGTGGCAGCCCCCAAATATGGCGTATTAGAAGTGGTGGAAAGAGGTGACATTAATTCAGCACCTATGTTCGTTAGTGACATTTAAACATTGTACAACTTTTTGTTAGGAACGTAATCCCTAGGCATCACATACGATTTGTTGCAGCTTTGTGATCTAGATAGGTTGCTTTTGTAGCAGAACGAGTGTGATACCTACACTATTTCTACAGTAAATGCTCTGTACTAAATGTAGGTGTGCATGTGTACGCGCGCGCGCGCTTGTGATTTTACAATTTTTTGAGTCCGGGAGAAAAATAATGGTCATCTTGGACCAGGTATCAAGGAGGGCTTCTGCTCCTGGGCCAGCTGCTTTCATGAGTTCACTGAAGCTTCCTTTTCCGAGCTGTCCAAAGGAGGCTATGGGATTTATCCTTTCACGGTTTAAAGATTTGCCGAGATTTTTAACTACTGTATTTAAATTGAGGGATCACTCTTATATTTAAATGACATTTCGGTATAAGATTATTTTCAAAGTAAATTTTATTGGAAGACCTGATGCCATTTTAGTGGAAATGGGTTTATTTGGCAGGTGAACTTTGCACTGTTCACATAACTGTTTTGTGTACTGATAAAGAAATTAGAAAGGGAAAATGGGGGTTGCCTGCCTAGATGAAATATAGCAGTAAAATTGGGGCTGTTTTTGATGCATATACAGCAATTATGACCATGTATTTTCAGATTCTGTAGTACTAATAAATTTTTATTAAAAAAATTTTTTTTTACGTTTTATTTATTTCTGAGAGAGAGAGAGACAGAGACAGTATGAGCAGGGGAGGGTCAGAGAGAGAGGGAGACACAGAATTTGAAGCAGGCTCCAGGCTCCGAGCTGTCAGCACACAGCCCAGCGTGGGGCTCGAACCCAGAGCCGTGAGATCATGACCAGAGTCGAAGTCGGACGCTTAACCGACTGAGCCACCCAGGCACCCCTATATTTTGCTTTTTTTGTTTTTTTTTAAATGAACCCAGAAACTTACCACCATAAAACACCATGTTTAATCCTGAATTCTTGTTTTCTTTCCTATAGTCATTCTCTGAATTCATTTAAATAAGTATTTATTTTCCTTGCCAGCTCAGAGAAAACTTGATAGGCTATGTATATATGCAAGAGAATATTTTAACTTGATTGAAGTTTTATATGCTTTGTAGGTGTAAAGTACATTATATTTCCTCTGATTAATATTTATGAATATTAACTAAATATTTCTTAAAAAAATTTTTTTTTTTTTACAAATAGTTTATTGTCAAATTAGTTTCCACATAACACTCAGTGCTCATCCCCACAAGTGTCCTCCTCCATGCCCAACCCTCCTCCCCCCCTTTAAAATGTTTTTTAACGTGTATTTTGAGAGACAGAGAGAGATGGAGAACGAGCAGGGGAAGGGCAGAGAGAGAGGGAGACACAGGATCTGAAGCAGGCTCCAGGCTCTGAGCTGTCAGCACATAGCCCAACGTGGGGCTCGAACCCGCAAACTCTGACATCATGACCGGAGGCGAAGTCGAGCGCTTAACCTACTGAGCCACCCCGGTGTCCCTAAATATTTCTATTTGTAGTACATAGGTCACACTATTGAATATTAACGTGTCTTTAAGTCTGTGTACAACAAGTGGCTTTGAATCCCTGCATTCAGTCATACTCATGCTGAAAATTTTTCTAGTTTCCCTTGAAAATGTATCTGTTTTCCCTGTTAAATCCGTTCTTACTTTACATGTTTCTAAAAATCTTTACTCTTTAGATCTTAGTCATCCAGTGAGAAGATTTAGCAAACTTTTTTAATTGATTTGATCCTACTATTGAAAGTAGGCAGAGGTTAGGGCAGTCTTAGATGGAAGAATGTATGTTCTTGATCTTCTAACTGAATTACATGTATGATTGTAGATTTTCTTCCTATTCTACACTGGCAGTTTACGAGGTTAGGGAATGTGTCTGTATTGCTCACTATTATAGCCCAACTTGTAGCACAATACCTAACTTATAGAATGCTCTCAGTAAGTATTTGTTGAATGAGTACATTTGCTTATGGCCCTCCTGACAGAAATTGGGAGCATAAAGTAATGAATAAATTATGGAGACACAGGGATATGTAATGTTTTTAATCTGTGGCAGATAAAATCACGATCTTTAAAAAAACTGTATGTAACTCTTTGAGCCAAGTGAAAGTAGGTGCATTCCAGGATGGAAAGTGTTAATATAAGATGTTACATCACACATTGAACCAGTGTATTACAGTTCTGTGCTGGATGAATTTGGGAATGGTAACAGTCATGCGTAAAGTATGAAAGTTTAAAAGGAAAAAAAAAAAAGAGAAACCATTCCATATCTCGATAACTTCTTGTGTGGAAGCTAATTTAACCCTGTCATCTTTTAGTCATATACTTTCTGCATGATACACTCAACAGAGTGAATTGTAAATTCTCCAGAATACAGGTGGCAACAGCACAGATTTTTATGATTTATCTGTACAGTTAAATGAGAACCACAGTGATTAAATACAGAGTTTTAAGAATTGCAGATGGAAGGGCGCCTGGGGGGCTCAGTGGGTTAAGCATCTGACTCTTGATTTCAGCTCAGGTCACGACCTCACAGTTTATGTGTTTGAGCCCCACGTCGGGCTTTGTGCTGACAGTGCAGAGCCTGCTTGGGATTCTCTGTCTCCCTCCCTCTGTGCCCCTCCCCCACGCACTTGTGCTCTCTTGCTCAGAAAATCAATAAACTTAAAAAAATGGAAAAACATTAAAAAGATTAAAAAAGAAGAATGGCAGATGGAATATTTTTAATTGAGCGGTATATATTTGTATTGAAAACTGTACAGTTATGGAGCAGGAAGGCTGGGAATTGTCCGGCAGATTTAGACTGCATGGAGAGTTCATTCATGCAGGTCTGGATAAAAGCGCGACCCCACGATCCCTCTGTAAAGTTCACTGGAGAAGAATGGGGGTGTTGATGGTCTGAGTTAACCTTGAAGTTAGTGGCCCTCTAGGACGGCCATTCAGAACCACAGAAGGCAAGGATCCCTGTACGTAGCCGTAATGGCAGCATCTCCCTGGAAATACCAAACTGTGGCGTTTATGAGGCTGCTTTAAAACCAACCCATTTTATTTTTGTTACTCTTTTCGCTTCCAAGTGTTAAATATGTTTCTAAATGTCAGGATTTATTTGGATGTATTTCCTCTTTTTCTTTCTGGTTTTTTTGGTCTTGTTTTTTTTTTTTTATTGTTGTTGCTGTTGTTTGAAATAAAGTACTTATAGGTTATATCTGAAAGGTGAAGTGGCGGTATCCCTCATAAAAATCAGAATTGGAGCTCTGACTATACTGCAAAGCCTTCAGATGAAGATTTTTGCATTGAGCCGTGTCCCTCCATTGTCTAGATCTGTCATGGAGCTCATCCTTCTACTTACGGGTTATTTCTTCACGTGGGAGCTTCTGCACACATTAAAACCGTGCTGAACGGTGAAGTTATCCCCTGTCTATCGATTCCGATATTTTTAGGTGAATTTAGAAAGGAGAACCAGAAGAATAATTTAGTGGCCATTTTGTTTATTACAAATGAATTTGATAGCCTCCTTCTCATTAAAAAACAACAACAACCCAGCTCCACTTTATAGGAGATGGTTTATGTTCAAGTTTCGTAGGTGCCTATTCAGTATGGTTATGATTTTTATTACAGATGAATTTTTACGGACCTGAAACAGCTTTCACAGTTGTGAGGCTGCGTGCTATGCTAAACTTAGCAGAAAAAAAAGGAACAGATATTTCTTCATGATCCAGGCAAACTTGCACTTGAGAAGACATGAACTAGATTTTCCAAGGATGATTTTGATTCTCGCATTCATATTAATTTGTCTTTAAGTGGAGGTTATTAGTTCTGTTGATAGGAATGGAAATGTTGATTGGGTGTTGGAAAGGAAAAACCGGGAACTCAGATGGTACATCTTGGGAGAGAGAAGCCATTTTAAGAAAGTTAGGATTGCTTTCTTCCTAAGGAGCTAAGGAGGTAGAAGGAGGGAATCTGTTTCCTCCAGACACTGTGTTTTGGGTTGAGGGAAATACAAGCATTTGTAGCAACAAATTTGAAGTCTAATTTCCTTGTTGAAGCAGGGAGGGTGATGATGACATTTTTCAAAAGGAAACTTTTATCATGGCTTTTAAGCAATGTTAAGATCTTTGTAGAATTCATCCTAGGGAAGTGTGAAATAGCATTAGAAGGTAAAGTGTGTGATTGCTGGTAATTAAATCTGTGGCAATAACTGACTTCAGTAAACAGCGAATGTTTTCCCCGGTGCTGCCGAATGGAGTAACATTAAAGACAGAGCTATTCTCAGACCCAAACACTATTTTGCGTGAACAGCTGTTACTAATAAAATGATAGGAAGTTGTTCGACAGTCACCTTTGATTTGTTATGTTACTGATATGTAAAAATCTGTCTGATTTCTCATCTAATATGCAGTACAAATTTTTAAAAATGACCTAACCATGCTGTCGGAAATGGGTTCATTAATTCTAGGTGGTTGGCCATGGATCTGGACTTTACAAACAAAAATATCCGTATCTTGATGTTAAGGACCAAAGTCTGAATTCACTGAATAGCTCTGGGGTTGGCCTTGATACCTACCTAGCAATAATTTCTGAGATCACGGCAGAATATTTTGTTAAAAGGCTTCATGGTTAAATCCTAAGAACAGAATCAGTATTATTTAAAAATAAAGTTATGAACATACTTGAAATTCATTTATGCCACAAACACTTGCCAGTTATTGGAAAATAAACACTTCCTCCATTTTTTTTTTTTTTTAAATCAGGCATATCTTAGGAAAGAACAGTTGCATACAGAATGCTGGTCAAATGAACAAATAGTAAGTGCCTAATTTATGCAAAATAATGTGCTGTGTGAGACACTCCTTATGCCTTATTCGTCAGCAGGGAAGACCACAAGCATTTTTCAGTTTTTATTGTTTCCCAGTAGATGCCCGCAGACAGACATGTCCTTCTGAGTTTTATCCTTCCTGGCATTGGCTTTTCTATTGGCTCTTAATACAAAGAAAAAAACAAAATAATCTCAAGGCCATTGTACAAGCTTTCCGGGGGTTACACAACTGGAGAAGGCAGATGATCTTGAGAATTATGTCTTAGGAGCGTCTCGGGTTTTGCCTTTAACCATGAGAAATCATTACTGACCACTTGCCCCGGGTTCTAACTGGATTCGAAGCTCCTTGAGACCATAGATAGTCGCTTTTGTTTTGTTTGGGTTTTGTATCCCAGCATCACACGAAGCCTTGCTCAATTTACAGTGATTCTCTTGTCGGTAACTGGGGGCTTGTGGGCACGGAAGGTGGGGGGGGGCGCGGGGGGGCGGCCGGGTTCCCCAAAGAAAGAGCATCCAGCGGGCATGAATGTAAACTTGCTTGTTCGTCCAATGGGCATCATCCACATGTTCTTCATTTGCCACACTCCTCTTTGCCGTTTCGTGGGCCACTTGGGGCACAGTAAAAGGAATTCCGATTTAACAACGGAATAGTCTTTGTCTCCTTGCCTGCTTCTCATTCATTGTCTAGCGGGAATGATTCAGTTGAATGTTCTCATATTGTTTCAGTTTGAAAAGCCAATAGAAGTGTATGCAGCAGTTTGAATAGAAAACTGTTACACACACAGGTCCTTTGAAATTTAAAAATTCCATGCACCTTTATTACAGGATTAATTTGGGATTGTGAGCAGGTTGACTGCTTTAGAAACAACGTAGTTGTTTCAAGGAAGTGTGTAATGGATTGTGGTGCGGTTGGGAACAGGAATGTCATTAATGCCATTATATTCCTGAAACCTCACAGAAGGGAACAATAATTGATCCACAAATTAAAAAGAGCAAGAGTGAGACTTTTTGGCTCTGGTGCAGGAAGTGAATAGTGATGTTTAGAAACATATTCATGCATAATTCTAAGAGACAGCTTTGTGTTTTTTCCCTTTAGAGAACTGAAATCATGTATTAATTGCCTCTTCCTGGAATTTGACTGTTTTTTTTTTTTTTTTTGATCACCACCAGTTGTTAAAAAATCAGAAGAGTTTTTCTTTCGCTTTTTTATATGTTTAAAATTTTAAACGGGCGCCTGGGTGGCTCAGTCGGTTAAGCGTCCGACTTCGGCTCAGGTCATGATCTCACGGTCCATGGGTTCAAGCCCCATGTCAGGCCTCTGTGCTGACAGCTCACTGGAGCTTGTTTCAGATTCTGTGTCTCCCTCTCTCTCTCTCTGCCCCTCCCCAGCTCATGCTCTCTCTGTCTCTGTCTCAAAAATAAACAAACGTTAAAGAAAATAAAATAAAATTTTAAAGAAATCTTTATTTTTATTGTTTCTTTCCTACATTTCCTTTTGCTGTAGGGGCACACGGTGATTGGTGGCATCTCCTGTATGCTTCCTGGTGAGTGCAACTAAAGACTAGCACTTTGGGGGCGCCTGGGTGGCTCAGCCAGTTAAGCGTCTGACTTCGGCTCAGGACGTGATCTCAGGGTTCACGGGTTCGAACCCCAAGTCGGGCTCTATGCTGACAGCTCAGAGCCTGGAGCCTGCTTCAGATTCTGTGTCTCCCTTTTTCTGTGCCCCTCCCCCACTCACACTCTGTCTCTCTCTCAAAAACAAATAAACATTAAAAAATAAAATAAAGACAAACAGTTGAGTGGCTTACCCATCCGTTATTCCAGCTGTTTGCTGCAGCCCCCCCCCCCCCCCATAACCCTTCCCTGCCAACACCATCCATTCATTTACTCTCTCATCCCAGCACCCTTCAGTGCCAGGAAGGGTTTCTTAGACTCCCTGGCAGGCACATTTCTTTAAGATTTAGGGAACTTCCAAGTTAGTGCCTGTTTCAAATGTGGCTAGGAGCTGGTGAGGGGAAGTTGGGTGCTCTACTAGGCAAAAAGGGCACTTGTGAATGTGCTTTTAGGAGATAATTAACTCTCTTTAGCAACACTTTAGTCCGCAGAACAAAATACATTGTTGCTGAACAAAATGCACAATTCTCCTTCCTTTTCCAGAGGGCAGGGACTGGAGACCGGTTCACGATTCTCAGCAGAGAGTGAGCAAGCACCTGCTGCTGCTTCTCTCTCGCGCCACCGGGTTTCAAAATAGGATGTGGCGCGTTTGCTCGAAAGGAGGAAGGTGTATGTAGGGCTGTGTGGAGTAAGAGCGAACCTTTCTCATTTTCATGTTGTGAGCTCTCTCATCTCAGCACCTTGAGAGCCTTAAAACCTATTTCTGTACAGATAGGGACGGTAGTAGCATCGGCAGAGGGCTTTGCTTTTGTGACACCCAGGCAGCCTGAGTAGGTTTTTGGGTTTGTTTTCTTAAGGCAAGGATGCAGTGTTACACGGTGACCCTCTGAACGGGTATTGCAGGGCCTCCCCTTTCCAGAGCAGCTTCATTATACTACACGTTCTTTCTGCAGATGGCAAGTGGCATTTTTCCCTTTGTCCTAAAGAGCTGACCCATTTCCTGTGACTTGTTCTAATAATACAGGATGACTTTAATTCTTGTTCCTACTTTGCCCTTAAAAGACTGCCAGCGTACTTGTTACGGTTTTAACTCTTGTTAACACTCGTGATATATTTTTGAAAATCGGTCAATCATGCAGAAGCTGTGGCAGGCGCTTTGAAAGTTTATTTGGCTAAATAAATATCCCCCATCTCCCCCCTCCCCCGCACATTGGTGACATTAGTTTAGTGACGTGTGTTTTTTCTGAAACCTGTAACTCAAGGGAGGTCAAGCGCTCCTGCCTTCTATCTCTTTGAACTAACGCGAAGGCGTTTCTTCAGTCAAAAGGATTTGTTCCTTGACTGTTTGTATAGAAACCTGTAGGATGAAGAGATCGGACCGAACCTAAGGGCTGTTTGAACTTTGGAACTTGCTCTGCTCCCCCCTCTGCAGCTCTGGCCACTTGGCCATTTTCTGCCCCAGCTCCTCTGTGGATGAGGGGCCCCGAGCCCCAGCCCTCTGCAGCAGTGACAGGCTCCCCGGGGGTGGGGGGCTCCGGCAGCTCTGGGGAGCAGTGAGGAGGCATCGACGAGTCCGCCTCGAGCTGCCCCCATGCCTCCTGGCACGCTGCTGATAGTTTCCCTGCCTTCACAGGGAATGGTATCAAAAGCCTCCTGTCATATCAGCATGGGTCTCTTGCTTCCTGCAGGAAGGGCCATATCCTGGCAGGCGCAGGGGTGGAGCCTGTGGGCCCGGCGCCTTGTTCAAGCGCTGCCCTGCTCAGCCCCCACCCCCCTTGCACCTGAGCTTTCTTAGGTACCCTTAGACCACTCTCTTTGACTCACTACTATCCCCCCCTTCATTGGGCTTGAAGGAGTGCTGTGCTTTTCTTTTCAAGACAAGTCCTTTTTTTAAAAATATTTTTTATTTATTTTTGAGAGACAGAGTCCGTGCAAGCAAGGGAGGGTCAGAGAGAGAGAGGGAGACACAGAATCTGAAGCAGGTTCCAGGCTCCCAGCGGTCAGCACAGAGCCCGACGCGGGGCTCGAATCCACGAACCGTGAGATCATGACCTGAGCTGAAGTCGGACACTTAACCGACAGCCACCCAGGCGCCCCGAAGGGGTGCTTTTCACTTACTTACAGGGAGTCTGCTGTCCAAAGCCGTTTCCGCCATTTTCAGTGACAGCAGGTTGCTCATCTGAGTCTGGGCTCTGGGAGTGCCTCCTCACACCTCCGTGTGGGGGAGCACAGTTGGGGGACTGCTGTGTATGGGGAGCTGGTAGATCCCTTTTCTAGCACCTTCCAGGGGAGATTGAGAATTAATCCAGGAACGGATCATTTGTGTCTGTTTCTTCTTCCATTCCTGTGCCCATTTTTCCCCCCATGGGGCTTTTATTGAAATCAGAAAAACAGATAGTGGACTGTGTTTCTGAACTGCCCTTACTTGCCATGGCCATGTTCAGAGAAACTTCGGGATGGTGACTTCCTGGGTCTCTTGTCTGAATTCTGGAGAAAGGGCTCCCTGACTCACAGCCTAGCTCTGCAGAAGAGCCGGATTCCCATGGAGGTGCCCGGCAGGTGTCTGGCATCCATCGACGCCTGCTTTCCTCCTGGCCACAGCCTCGTCCTCATTATCTAGTCAGCTTGATTTCGGATTTGGAGTTGGACAGGTGCAGGGGAGGAGGAGCGGAGTCCCAGGCGAAGCAGAGTAACGGGGAGGCCGGCAGGGCTTGGCTGCCCAGAGGGTGTTGCTGCCTGGAGGGCGGGCGCAGTCGTGTCTGCGTCTGCGCTGGACTCGGGAGGAAGGAGGGGACGACGGGGCGGTGCTGTGCGTGGGCTCAGCGTCTGTGGTTGGAAAGAGCCGGGCCGATGCCGCTTCTGTTGCCAGGTCCACCGTCTTCCTGCATTTCCTAACCTTGTCGCCTCTGGGGCGCCTGGGTGGCTTAGTCGGTTAAGCGTCCGACTTTCGCTTAGGTCATGATCTCGCGGTTCGTGGGTTCGAGCCCCGCGTCGGGCTCTGTGCTGACTGCCAGCTCAGAGCCTGGAGCCTGTTTCAGTCTGTGACTCCCTCTCTCTCTGACCCTCCCCTGCTCACGCTCTCTCTCTCTCTCTCCTAGAAATAAATAAAACATTAAAAAAAATTAAAAAAAAAAGACAAGTCTAACCTTGTCGCCTCTCCGGTGGCCTTCCGTCCCCGATGCTAGGTTGGGAGGTGAGCAAGGGCAGCAGTCTGGCTTGTATGGGAGGCGTTCTTGTTGCAGGCGTTCTCCCCCGACCTTTCACTCCCAGAGGTGGTTAAATAGACCAGGCACAGAACTCATGTCAGGCAGTGTCCTGAGAAAAACCATTCACACTCGAAAAGGAAAACTTACAACGTGATTCGTCTGTATGTATATACTTTGAACCTGGCAGCTGCTTGAGGTGATGGAAATGCATCTCTTACTGTATTGAGAACTCTGCTAATATGCTGATGGCTTAGTAGAATGTCTCTTGAGAGATGCGTGCACGGAAGTCGGCCTTCACCTGGCTGCTTCTCCTCCGGCAGCAGCGCACCGGTCAGTTGCCCAAGGCAATAAGTAGATACATAGTAGCCCGAGGTAGTCTTGCCAAAGTGGATTCACACTCTCTGTGGAGGAATGTAATACATAGAAGTAACCTTGTAATTTTAGCTGATTAAGGCACCCTTCAATCGACTGTGTTCTCGTAGGAGCTGTTCGCGTTCTGGGGCTATCCCGTCCAAGCCCGGGGAGTAGATTACTCAACAAGCCCTAAAGCCTGTTCTACCATTTGTGAACAGCATTCGAAATGGGCTGCCTTTGTTCATGATAAAATCGAGTTGTAAGGATTTCTTGACCCAAAATGTAGGCAAATACATTTTGGATAACTTGAGAACAGAGCTAGGGAGAGATGAAACAAAAGATACTTAAAATCTATCTCTATTTGTATTTCCAGTCAATTCCTAATGGGCTAAGAACTAATAAATATCCATACTGCTGGCTCCTCTTAGAGCGAACTTAGGCCACTGATTCGGGGGATGCACGGCCCTCGCTGGGGTCCAGGACTAATAAATGGCATGTCCTCTGACCCTCCTAGCTTCTCCTGTTATGCATTGGGTCACCACCCGAGATGTTATCCAGAGCACATTAGAAATGACTAAAAAATTTTGGGGACATACCCGTCTCTTGTAACGATGAGTCCCCAAAGTTTCACATGTTCTGTCAGAGAAGATACCTGTATGTTGCTTGATTCGTTTCTGATAAGCAATTTGTGTTTCCCGGTCAATACGGTTCTTGGCAAAAGGTTGCATTTTAATGGAGGAAGTCATAGGACTTCGTTAATAGTATTGCTTAGGGAATCTTGATTCCAGATATATTTTTATGAAAATCACCAACCGTGTCCTTTGAGAAACACATTTGCTCTAAGGGCTTTCCGCCCTAGGCCATGCTTAGTATGGGAACAGAGGTTTTTGACTAAGATTTTTCTAAGTCCCCAGAGTCTGTCTGTGAATTGCTACTCAAATTACAGTGTATCCTTCCCAGAATTAATTAATGCATGTGCATCCCAGTATGTTGAATCATGGGGTCACACGATGATTTTCAGTGATTTTTTTCTGTTAAATATATTTCTCCCTTTATATAATGTATCTTCAGGCAGCATGCTACTGCCTGAGCTTCTCTTGTATTTTATTCTCTTCTTGGAGTGAAATAAGAGCACTCGAATAGTTATCTTTGGGCGGCATGATTGTCTTCTAAAACAGTAAAGTTTAATGACGAGAAGAACTATTGCATTTCACAGAATTTGAGTCAAGAAGTGTTTATTTTCTTCCAAGTAAGAATTTTCTTACATTCTTAAGAAACACATTGTTGTTTTCACGTTGGCCTTCAAAAGAATGAGTCTGTTCTATGTGAATAACTTTTGTTTTTAAAAAAGGGTGTTAACCTGTTTTGAAGTATAATTGACACACAGTGTTACATTAGTTTCAGGTGTACAATAATATTATTTTTTATGTTTCATTTTTCAGTGATTTTGCAATCTTGTAAATAATGAAATCGCTTTTGTTACACAAAGTTTGAAATTTTAAAAAAATTTGTGAATTTATTCAGAGTGTACTAACTTAACATAAGAAACATGATTTTTGTGGGGCGCCTGGGTGGCTTAGTCGGTTAAGCGTCCGACTTTCGCTTAGGTCATGATCTCGCGGTTCGTGGGTTCGAGCCCCGCGTCGGGCTCTGTGCTGACTGCCAGCTCAGAGCCTGGAGCCTGTTTCGGAGTCTGTGACTCCCTCTCTCTCTGACCCTCCCCTGCTCATGCTGTCTCTCTCTCTCTCTCTCCTAGAAATAAATAAAAAACATTAAAAAAAAAAAAGAAACATGATTTTTGTGTGTGTTCCTTTCTAGTCTTTTATTTTTATACGTTTCTTGCACAGGTATAATCATACTGTGTAATAATATAACACTGTATTGTAAGCATTTTCTATATGACTGTATAAACTTCATGTTAATATTTAGAATTTAGAGTTGCTGTATAACATTCTTTTTAGAGGATATATGTTAATTTGCTTGCTTACCCTCATTTTTTGGTGGCACCTAGATTGCTCTCAATGTTACCATTTTGAAAATAATGCTGTGATGGAGTTAGCATTTTTTTAAACTCACACATGCTTTTAGACTAGAGTAATAGAAATGTTAATTCTAGGTCCGATGATATGAAACATCTTATGACTTGATTGCGCACACCTTAAACACATTTTGAAGCGATTGTATGCAATTAGCAACATCATGAGCAATATTATGAGAGTATTAATAAGTTAACAGGCAAAAAAAAATGGCATGTAATTTTAAAATTTGCATTTCTTTGATCACTAGTGAGAACGATCATTTGCCCACGTGTGTGTTGCCAGTTGAACTTATTTTGTAAGTTGTCTCCTAATTTCCTTTGTCTGCTTATGAGTTCCAAACAGCGGGTGAAGTTTGCCTTTTTCATATTTAGTGTAAATAACGTAATCCCAGTCTCTTGTTTTTTTTTGTTTTTTTTTTTTGTCTTTGTTTTGTACTATTTAATACAGAAGCTTTTAATTATTTTGAAGCCAGGTCTGTTGATCTTTTTCTATTCGGTGTTAAAATAAAGATCTTAATCTGGTGTAGGTAGTCCATGAAAGTCAGATTTACTGTTGTTGTTATAGGTGAAACTAGATTCAATGTAGTGTTTACACATCACTGTTGTATGATTCTTTTTCTTCCAAAACGACAGTGAAATACATACACATGTAAGTTTATACTGTTACAGATTATATAACATAAGTTCTGTACGTATTGGCTTTTTCATCCAGTAATATGGACTGGATATCTTGCCCGGTTGATATAAATCTTTTACATCACATTTATGCTTGTTAGTGTTGCAGTGTTGTTGGTTTCTTCTTTTTTCCACTATATTCTCAGTCCTACAGTGGTGTGCTGCTGTTAGCTTACCTCTACTCATGAAAGCTAGTTCTCAATTCTTGGCTCAGTGACTTCACTTTGATAGCTTGAAATCAGCCATGATGGGGAGTATTTACACCACAGAGATTGGCAGGTGCTACCAATCAGGGTTTTCCCCTTCCACTGGGGGACCTTGTTCAGTATTAACCAGCACCTTTATTAGCACTTACACCTGATCTCTGACTACTGCTAGATATTTAGTTTGATTCCATTTAAAAAAGTAATAGTTAATGCTACAGTGAATATTGTAGGGGATCCATTTTTTACACTTGTACAGTTGACTCTTTAGCAGATAAGTTCCTCAGAGTTAGGTCATCAGTCAAATGACAGACTTTAAATTCTGATATACATCACCACCTTATCTCTCAGAAAGGTTGTATTAGTTTACTGCTGCACCTCTAGTTTGTGTTAGTGACTGTTTTGTCAATGTGATGGTAAAAAAGAAAAAAATATATTTATTTGCCTTTTATTGGATTAATTTCCATTTTTATATTTTTCTATACTGCCTGTTTACAAAAACAACTAACAAATACCTCAGTTTATTAGATTTTTATTGCTTTTCACTTCAATTTTGTTAATTTTGATATTTCTGGAAAATTGACTGTTTTATTTGCAGAAGGATGGAGTGCTCTAGAATAAATGTGTCCAAGGGGAAAAGAAAATAGAACCGATAGGATTATACGACAGGTTTGGCCATGTGCAAAACTGTACTGTCGGGGCGCCTGGGTGGCTTAGTCGGTTAAGCGTCCGACTTTCGCTTAGGTCATGATCTCGCGGTTCGTGGGTTCGAGCCCCGCGTCAGGCTCTGTGCTGACTGCCAGCTCAGAGCCTGGAGCCTATTTCAGAGTCTGTGTCTCCCTCTCTCTCTGACCCTCCCCTACTCACGCTGTCTCTCTCGCTCCTAGAAATAAATAAAATATAAAAAAAAAAAAACAACAAAAAAAAACCAAACTGTACTGTCACACAGACGTTTCTGATTGTGACTTTTTTCCTGTTGTTTCTTCTGCTTTTAGTTTTAAGAAACTATTGCTAAATCTCAGGTCTCAAAGATTTACTTTCATGTTTTCTCCTAAGGATTTTGTAGATTTACGTCTTATATGTAGGCCTCTGATGCAATTTGAGGTGATTTTTGTGTATGGTGTGAGGTAGGGCTCAGACTTCATTTTTGTACAAGTGGCTATCTAATTGTTCAAGTACCATTTATTGAAAGGACATATTCTTTCCCCATCAAATGGTCTTCGAACCCTTGCTATTTATTCTTGCCTTATCTTTACTATTTTCTTTTTTGCAATTTCTCTAGGTTTATTTGGTTGTAGTTTTTATATTTTCTAGAATTAAAATTATTTGACTCTTATTTTATTAAAAATTTTTAAATGTTTTATTTATTTTTGAGAGAGATAGAGACAGCATGAGCAGGGGAGGGTCAGAGAGAGAGAGGGAGACACAGAATCCGAAGACAGGCTCCAGGCTCTGAGCTAGCTGTCAGCACAGACCCCAGCGCGGGGCTCGAACCCACAAACCGTGAGATCGTGACCTGAGCTGAAGTCGGATGCTCAACCAACTGAGCCACCTAGGCGCCCTAATTTGATTATTTTAGTATTTTCTAGGTTTGAATTAGAAGTATTTAAAGCTTTGATAGGACGCCTGGGTGAGGCTGGAGCCTGCTTCAGATTCTGTGTCTCCTCTCTCTCTGACCCTCCCCTGCTCACACTGTCTCTATCTCTCTCTCAAAACTAAATGAAACATTAAAAAAAAAAAAGTGTTTAAAGCTTTGAATTTTTCTACTTGTTTCTATGTAGTGTTTATACTACAGACATTTTTAAATTATGGTTTTGATTTTTATCTTTGAACCGGGGTTGTTGAAGATAGTTTAAAAATTTCTAAATGTTTATGATTTTTGTTACTTATTTCTAGTCTTACCTCATTTTGATAGGAAAATTTGGCCTGTACTGTTTTTCCTTTCCTTTTTTAAAAAATTTTATTTATTTTGAGAGAGACAGAGACAGTGCAAGAGGGGGAGGGGCAGAGAGAGAGGGAGACATAGGATCTGAAGCAGGTTCCAGGCTCTGAGCTGTCAGCACAGAGCCCAACACGGGGCTCGAACCCACAAACCGCAAGATCATGACCTGAGCCAAAGTTGGATGCTTAACCGACTCAGTCACCCAGGTGCCCCTGCCTTTTTTTTTTTTTTTTAAAAGGTTTTATTTTTAAGAATCTCTGCACCCAGCATGGGCTCAAACTCTGCCCCGAGATCAAGAGTTGCATGCTTGACCAATTGAGCCAGCCAGGCCTCCATTTTACTTTTAGGAATGTATTATGGCCTGATAGATAGTCAGTTTTTGTTCTACAAATACATAAAGTGTGTGTGTATGTATATATATATAATAAGACATAAGATTATGAGTGTTAACTTACTGCTATATTGTTATTTATTATTAAATTTTATTGCTTAGATTTGTAGTGAATCTCCTTATTTATATTGTGAATCTACCAAGTACTGAGAATTGAGCTGAAGTTTTCCATTGTTGTAACGTTTATGGCAACTCCTTGTATTTCCAGAGAGTTTTGTTTTATATATGTAAGTATGTTTTCAGGTGCCTTAAAAATGTCCATGAGAATTAAACTTTCATTGTATAACATTACCTTTTTAAATAAGTCCGTTCTTTTGCATCTTGAATTCAACTTTGTTGAGTATTCAGTATGGGTCTTTTGTTTCCGTTTGCTTGGTCTGTTTCTTCATTTATTTTCAACTATTCTTAAAAAAAATTTTTTTTAATGTTTATTTTTGAGAGAGAGAGACAGAGACAGAGTGCAAGTTGGGTGAGCATAGAGATAAAGCAGGAGACACAGAATCTGAAGCAGGCTCCAGGCTCTGAGCTGTTAGTACAGAGCCCGATGCAGGGCTTGAACTTACAAACTGCAAGATTGTGACCTGAGCTAAAATTGGATGCTTAACCGACTGAGCCACCCAGATGCCCCTATTTTCAACTATTCTTAATATTTGTTGCTGCTCCTCTCAGAGGTTTTGTTTCGTTTTTGGTTTTTTGTTTTACCCCCAGTTTGAGAGTCTTTTCCTTCAGTAGGTGAATTCATTTGACTTACACATGTGGATATGATAGATATAGTTGTTTTTTTTGTTTTTGCATCTGATTTCTGTCTCCTGACTCTTTTATTGATTTTTGGCAATTCTCTTCTTCTTTTTGTTTCTTCCTCCTTCCTGCTCTCCCTCCTTTGCTATTTGGCTTATATCGGGTTTCTTGTGTTTTTCACCTCAGATAATTTGAAAGGTACATAGTCTGCTTTTAACTTTACTATTGGTAGTTCTAGATAACTGCTAGTGGTATTCCTCAGCTTTTCTGTTTCAGAGATGGAAGTATTTATCGTGTCCCCTTCTCCCCCCAACCCCGCCTCCCACCGTGTACAGTGGAGCAAAATTTGTTCATCTATTAGCAGGTGTTGAGAAACTTTCAGTGTAAAGTGTGAGATAGAAAATATTTTTGGCTCTGTAGGCCATATGATCTCTGTTGCAGCTACTCAGCTCTGCCGTAAACTTTGTTAGTGAATGGGTGTGGCTATGTTCAAATGAAACTTTATTTACAAAAATAGGCAGCAAGCCAGGTTTGGCACCATGGCTGTAATTTACGAATCCCTCATCTGTATTACATCCGTTCTCTGCTCTACTCGTATGTAATTTGCATGTTCTGAATTTTTCTTATTCCTAAATGATAAAAGTCTTATAAGAACATAAAATAGTCTGTGGCTAAGGACATTTTTCTGAAGGTTCAAGTCTGTCCCTGTAGTTTTATTGCTGGTCATTGAAAGGCTAAACATATATATAGAAAACCGAACTTTTCTTAATTTGAATGTTAAAAGGATATTTATATCAGTTGGAATGAGAGGTGTACATGGTATTCAAGGTACATTCAGGATAGTTTCCGTGTTTTTTGTTTTGTTTTGTTTTAATCCACATTTTGTGTATTCTGCTCTTCCTTTGCTCACAGCTTCCTGACTTCAACTTCAGTAGATCTGCTTTCTTATCCTGAAATGGTTTTTCTTCTGCTTGTTTTCTTCCTCCTCCTCACTGTTTCTGTTCACTTCCACCAGCATAAAGTCAACGTTTGATCTTGCAGCCAACGGGAACATTAACGTTTCACAAATGATTCTGTAGTTTTGCAGAGTTCATACACAGAGTTCATTTATTTTTGCACTCTCTAAAACTCTTAATCCTTTGCTTTCATATTCAATGCCTGGGATGATCACAGGGAATCATTTCTAGTTAAGCCTAAAGAAACCCATCAAAGTATTTTGTTATGTATTGCTTATTTATTATTCAGCATTCATTCACAAATTTTGGTATTTATATATGTTTCTGTCTGTAATTAAAACTACACACTTAGCATTAGCTCCATATTTACATAAATGCTCATCACCAGAAATTTCTTCTTTCAGTTTCTTCAATCATATGCTTTAATTTGTTTTCATTCACTTATGAGTTGGGTGGATTATGCTTTCGGATAGATGTTTCGTGAAGGGTCTATGGACAATGTGTTCACTTTTCGTGTATGTTTGGGAATGCCTTTCTGTGGAATTCACACATAACTGACGGCTCGCATGGGCATAGCATTCTTGGACTCTAGGTCTTTTCCGCCCACATTGCTTGCCACGTGGTAGATGTTTCTCCCTTGTTTCCTGACATCTAAATTTGATGAGAAGTCTGCAGTCAGCCGGAATGTTTTTTCCTTTGTGATTTGCCTATTCTATTCTGTTTGGGTGTCTCTTTCTTTCCTTAACATGGAAGTTTGATAAACTTCACTAGGCTTTTGCTTTTGTGTTTTATATTCTTTATTGTTTATCCTGAAGCACTCTGAACCCATTTTATCTGTATCTTGAGCCCTTCATTTCAAAGATTTTCCCCAGTTTATCATTGAGTATTTTCTTTGTTCCACAGGAATTGTTTTCTTCTTTAGGCACACTACTACTTCTTATACTAGACTTCTGTTTTTTCTCTACCAAAGCCTCTACCTGCTTCATTTCTCCATTCTTTTCCTCCTGTGATTTGCTCTGATTTCTTTCCTGCGATGCTGACTTGTCAGTGGTTGGCATATAGCTGGAATGCTGGGAGTTCCTGCTATATGATTTTTATTCTTTGACTTCATTTAAAAAATTTTTTTTAAACATTTATTTTTGAGAGATAAAGCACAAACGGGGAAGGGCAGAGAGAGGGAGAGACCCACAATCTGAAGCAGGCTCCAGGCTCCGAGCTGTCAGCACAGAGCCTGATACGAGAGTGATCCATTTATTTTTAAAGATATATTTTTTAAATGTTTATTTATTTGACAGAAAGAGAAACAGAGTGTGGAGCATAGGAGGGGCAGAGAGGGAGACACAGAATCTGAAGCAGGCTCCAGGCTCTGAGCTGTCAGCACAGAGCCCGATGTGGGGCTCAAAGCCATGAGCCATGAGATCATGACCTGAGCTGAAATCAGTTGCTTAACTGACTGAGCCACTCAGGTCCCCCTCTTCGACTTCATTTTTAAGTTCTGCAGTGTCATATTTTTCCCCTTATTTTCTTACCTTAGCTCTGACAGTTTTCTTTCTACCTTGTTCCATGTTTTAATATCCTATGTCAAACAGTCCACATTTTCTTAAATATTCTTGATAGTACAGAGCACTTACACATTTTTTTCCCCTTCTGTTTCCTAGAGTAAATCTTCCAAACTGTTGTCTTCATTTTCCTTTTTCGCGTGTTCTGTGCCTCGTCTTCTTCCGAGTGGTCCACATGCTGTCTGGCCCTAACGTTCCTCCAGAAATAGTGTGGGTGGAATCTCATTGACTTCCTTCCCTATTTGTCTTGGGTCTGTTCGTGTCCTTCCCTTAGCACTTGAGTCAGAGGGCTGGCTGATGATGGTATATATTGTTTTTAGTGCGTCGCTTGCTAGAGTAGGACAGTGTGGAAGGTTCTGTGGCAGTAGAGGGCCTCAGCCTGCCAGCTTTGCTGCTGCTTAATTTTGTTATATTTTACATCTGGGCCCATCTGTTCCTCCTCTTTTGGGTGAGCCAGCCTCTTTGATGAGAAATCCTTCAGAAGGGTGCCTTGCCATTGATGGGATTCGGGTTCTGTGCGTCCATGTGGGCATATTTCTCTGCGTTCTGAGGCCACTTTGCAAAGTAGGAGTGCTTTGCAGCCCTCAGCCCTGCCTGCTCAAAGGAAACATGCGGGCGGGTTGCTGTATACTCTCTCCTTAGCTCCTTCACAGCTAGTAGAGGTAGGAAGGTGAGTTTCTATAGGGACTCACTTACCCTTCCAAGTTCGGGGATGTCAGGGAGTCTTTCAGAACCTTTGTCACTTGCTTCCTTCTGCTCTGCACTATGTCACAGGCAGAAGAGAGAGCCACGCATATTCCCAGCAGGCTCTATTTGGTCCATTTGGGTCGCTTCTGATTGATAAGTCCTTCACTGTTAAAAACGAAATTTGGGGCACCTGGATGGCTTAGTCGGTAGTGTGTCCAACTTGGGCTCAGGTCATGATCTCACAGTTCATGGATTCGAGCCCCGTGTCGGGCTCTGTGCTGACAGCTTGGAGCCTGGAGACTGCTTCAGATTCTGTGTCCCCTTCTCTCTCGGCCCTGTCCCTGTTCATGCTCTGTCTCTTTCTGTCTCAAAAATTAATAAAACATTAAAACATTAAAAAAATTTTTTTTTAGGGGCGCCTGGGTGGCTTAGTCGGTTAAGCGTCCAACTTTCGCTTAGGTCATGATCTCGCGGTTTGTGGGTTCGAGCCCCGCGTCGGGCTCTGTGCTGACTGCCAGCTCAGAGCCTGGAGCCTGTTTCAGTCTGTGACTCCCTCTCTCTCTGACTCTCCCCTGCTCACGCTGTCTCCCTCTTTCTCTCCTAGAAATAAATAAAAATATAAAAAAAAAAAGTTTTTTTTTTAATGCTTATTAATTTTTGAGAGAGAGAGAGACAGAGTATGAGCCAGAGAGGGGTAGAGAGAGAGAAAGAGACAGAATCCAGAGCAGGCTCCGGGCTCTGAGCTGTCAGCACAGAGCCCGACGCAGGGCTCGAACTTGTGAACCGTGAGGTTTGGATGCTTAAGTCGGATGCTTTACCGACTCAGGTGCCCCCGTCCTTTGCTATTAATGCAGATGAGGTTTTCTCTCTGCTTTTCATTTTCTCCTATATTTTGAGGGGTAGAAAGGAAGTTGTTTTTTAGAGTCCTTTGCTTTCTTTCCAGGAAGTCTGCCTGTGAGTCTTGATGACTGTAATGAACACATGTGAAGTTTTGCATGGAGGGTTATAATTATAGAATCTCATCAAATAATGTGCTTTAAGGCCCAAGCTTACACCGCATGTTTGAGTCACCTCTGTAATGTCCCCCAATTTATCATTAGCTTATATTCAGTAGTAGCAGCATCATTCCCAGAGAGGTATTAGTTCTTTGGTCCTCTCTGTTGGGAAATGTTCATCTATTGGACCGTAATCTGTCCTGAAACTTATCCCAAGTACCATTCTTTGGGGACAGTGGGACTCTGGAACCCGCCAGAACATGCCTGTTCTTGCAAATAATTGAGGCTGGCTTCGTGACACTCTTCGGACTCACTTTCTTCTGTATGTGAAACGAGGTTTTCTTTCCATCATTTCTCAAAAGGCAGGAATGAAATCTTGTCGTATGTCATCCTAGGTGTTTTCTTTTTGGGAAAATAAATATCCTAATGGAACCCAGCACTTGGCGGTACAGTTACGAAGTCAGAATAGATAGTGTTTCGGCATCTTCTCTGAAATAGGTATACATGACTCTGGAAATCTTTGTCTTCTGTCTAAATAAGTCATCCTGAGAAATAACAGCAATTTCGAGTGCAGAGGGCTTCTGTACCTTGTTTTTTCTTGATTATTTTTTTCAATACAGTACTACATTGCTTGCCCCATTTTGACCTGTGGTCATCTACCATCTGCATACAGTCGCTGTATTTTTTCATTGCTCTTTGTCATGTATTTGCACGGATTTTTTTCCACCTCAGTTACTGAGGGTACTTATTCCTATTGAATTTCATTTTTATTCTGTGGGAACATCTTTCCAAGGTCAAGATCATTTAAAGTTTTTTCCCAACTTCCAGCACTTGTAATCCAACCCCAGTTCATTCTCAGGGGAAAGCAGATGAACCTATGACACTCAGAATCATAAAGAATTGCATCGAGAAAAAGAAATGTTTTTGTTAATACTGTCAGTAAACTACCTCACACCCATCAGAATGGCTGACATTAACAACTCAGGCAACATGCGATGCTGGAGAAGATGCAGAGAAACAGGAACCCTTTTGCACTAGAATGCAGACTGGGGTAGCCACTCTGGGAAACAGTATGGAGAGTCTTCAAAAAATTAAAAATTGAACTACCCTATGACCCAGCAATTGCACTAAGAGGTATTTATCCAAGAGATATAGGTGTGCTGTTTCAAAGGGGCACATGCACCCCAATGTTTATAACAGCATTATCCACAGTAGCCAAAATATGGAAAGAGCCCACATGTCCATCGATGGATGAATGGATATAGTAGAAGCGATATATATACGCAATGGAATATTACTCAGCAATCAAAAAGAATGAAATCTTGCCATTTGCAACTACGTGGATGGAACCAGAGGGTGTTATACTAAGTGAAATTAGACAGAGAAAGACAAATATCATATGACTTCACACATATGAGGACTTTAAGATACAAAACAGATGAACATAAGGGAAGGGAAGCAAAAAATAATATAAGGGAGGGGGACAAAAACATAAGAGACTCTTAAATATGGAGAACAAACACAGTGTTACTGGAGGGGCTGTGGGAGGGGGGATGGGCTAATGGGTGAGGGACATTAAGGAATCTACTCCTGAAATCACTGTTGCACTATATGCTAACTAACTTGGATATAAATAAAAATTAATAAAAAATATACTGTCAGTAAAGATCTGGGATGTATTAGATTTCAGGACAGATCCCCACAGTCTGTCATTCAGTATGAATCTCCCATGGATTCCAAGTCTTTAACTTCGTTGTTTACATACCTAAAAGATATAGAAAGCCAAAAATAGAATACTTGAATTTGACCTCGTATTTGGTTTATGTTGGTGTAAAAGAGAATAGAGAAATCAAGGGAAGATACAATATACCTGTTTTTCCTTCCTCATACTGGGGCCTGACCTCCCATCCTAGAAGGAAATCAGCTTGCTCTGCTGAAGTGGGCTTCTCACTAGAGAGGAGCCCCTTGTACATTGTACATTGTAGGTGGTCTCTGTTAATCGCTTCTCGTTACATCCTGAAGTTTGGGTTGCAGCCAGTTATAATGGCCATTGTCACTGAGGAAGGAAGGAGCATTTTTGATTCCTTGTCCTTTGTGAGTTCAAATTTCCACGAGAAGAAAAGGAATATTTTTGGAGAAGCGAATTTTGCTTGGTACCTATTTGCTTCCCAGCCAAATTAGCTTTATCTCTCTTTTTCCTCTCCATAAGGCAAGTGGTTCTTTGACAGAGAAAGCCAGCCCAACAATTCTGTAAACTCTCTTTTACAGAGTTGAACATTATGCTCACATTTTTCACAGTAACATCACATTTTCTTGTTTAGGAAATTGAGTAGTTGGGTGGAGGTGGTTTTTTTTGTTTTTTTTTTTTAATCTGTCTGATTATTTAATATAAAATAAACTCTGTTCTTCCAGTTGGATGGTGGCAATCATGTTGGGTTGGGAGTTAGTAGTAAATAGTTGTGTTTCTTGGGCAAAGCATGGAGACGGGGTCTTGTTCTCCCTTGCGCCCCTGATTCATGGTTGATTCTAGCTTTGACCCACGAGGCTGAGGCTGTCAACCGTGGGTAGAGGCCTTTCTTCACAGTGGGTGGACCTTGAGTTCAGCACAGTGGTCAGCACAGGATATTTCTTTTTCTCTAGAACTTGTCGCCACAAAGGTGACTTTGTGAAGACTGGAGCATGTCACCTTTCAAGGACAGCCCATTCTCCTGGCCCTTGTATATGTGTGGTGGGCCTTGAGGTGTCTTGGACACATCAGTGTCCTTGTTTTGAGCCTGACCTTGTGGGCAAGGTGGGGACATCTCTTGTAAGCAGCCTGTCAGGAGTAAGTTTGTTTCCTCATTAATTTGGTAACGTACCGCAATGACTTCTATTCTAGAGCTTGTCAGAATGCCCCAGGTCATTTCTGTTTCCTTCTCCCTTACCCATGAGAATTATTCAAAAACAATCTTTGGCCTTTCCACCAACGCTTTAAAAATTGTTCTCTACCTGGAGTCATAACACGGCAGTATCCTAAATCCAGTTACAGGTAACATGATATTCTTATGCCTTTCTGGAAATTTCAGCCTTGGAAGCCAAACTGAGTTTTTAAAAACACGCTGGCTGCTTGTAGATAAATTACAGCAACATTCCGAGATGTGTGGAATCTCGCAAGGTACTGGTCGCATGTGGAAGTATCCCTGGCTTACCAGAGTGCTGTTTCAGGGGCCGCCCTCATTGTAAGTGTGTGTCTTGTGTAATTTCAGGGGTCAGGATTCGTTTTTCAGGAAAAAATGTGGTTGTGCTGACATTTACTTGAACCAAATGAAGCATAGTTCATAACTGTTGAAATTGAAATTAATAATACATGAGTGCTTTTCCCAACCCTCTTTGTGTGTTCTTGCATATAAATTTTTAGAACGCATGGTAAATCAGATGGTGCAGAGGCTGTTTGATCCCCCCCACCCCCTGCCTTCTCTGTTTTCTAGTGGGTGGCTTGCTTGAGCAAGGGAGTGCAGTGAATAAATTTATCAGCATCAGAATCTGTATTGACACAGTTGTATTTCTTTTATTAAAAATAAAACATTTTGGTCTAGAGGTTTTCATTTTCATAAGTCTCCTTCGTTTGCAAAAGAAAACCATCTTTTGGATTGCTCTTGCCTGCGCTCCCCAGTGTTCTTTTCCAGCTGAAAATGAAAGATAAGGACAAATATTAGCACTGATTCTTTAATTGGCAAGTGTTCCCCCTGTGATTGTTCCGTTCCTCATAGTCCCTGGATGATGAAGAAGTTCGAAGCAAACTTCACTTATTTTGAAAGCATAAAAACTTTGTGTACCAGTGCTTTTTAGGTGCGCAGTGCAGTCTGGCATGTAAACTCCCCCCAGTGCATAGCAGGGGCAGACTGCACTGGCCGAGAGCTCTGGCAAAGCCAGACGGCCTAGGCTGCAAAGAATGCTCGGCCCCTCTCGCATCTTCACGAGGAATAACGTCATCGTGTGCAGGGCCGCGCCTCCATCGCAAAGAGCTGAAATTTACTCGTAGGCCAAGAAATGCAGCCAGTCACCTCGAGTGGTCTTTACCCCGTGCAGCCAGGGCGTTATCTCCAAGGTTAAGAAAGCTGTGCATTAGGTTGCAAAACCTTCTCCTGAGTTAGAAGGGAAGTCTCCAAGCCGCTCTGTTACTTGAGCTAGTTTTTAGTTCCCACACACCGGTAGCCACCGCAACCTCCTTCATAACTTCGCAGTAAGTTTACAAAAGGCAGGTTCAGGAGACCTTCAGATAAGTCTTGGTTCGGAAAGTATGATAAAACAAAAGGGGAAAAGCACTTTACAAGATACTTTAGGAATGTTGTCGTCCTGAGATTTTAGAGGATTTATTTTTTTGGCAGTACTAATTAGATACATGCAGAGAACGGGGGGCGGGGGAGGTTGGGGGAAGCAGTATAGGTTTCTTCCTTATTGTGTGGTAGGTTTTTTTTTTTAACTGCTAAATTGTTTGGTGTGTGTTTAAAAGCCACCTTTTTTTTTTTTTTTTTTTTTAATGGTTGAGGGGAAAATGGGGAGGAGGAGGAGGAAGGGGAAATAAAGGCAGTTTTTTTTCTAGTTGGTTCCGTGTCTCAGTATAAAAGACAGTCGTAATGAATTGGGATCTTGTGGGACAGGAGCTATATATTTCTTTTTTTTATTGACATAATTGCAGCCAGATGGAAATGCGTAATTACATTTGTTGTTATACGTACATAATGGATTTGTTTTATGTCTTACTACCTTCTGAAATTAACCAACAGGTTAGGACAAATTTTTCCAAATAGAACGGGGAAATGTTATGCGCATCCTTGCATTTAACATGACCAGCCTCCCTAGAATACCTCCTTATGGCAATTTGCCTCTAATTAAGGAGCCAGGGCTTTAAGTGCATAGTCTGATGAGAAGGAGAATACCTTGTCACCCTGAGCAGGGGGAGTTAACACAGCAAGGCCGACTGCTCTTCTCAGAAAGACCTGCTTGTAGGATTTGCCAATGGCAGTGGCTTGAACTTGGATTTCTAGAGAGTTCCTACCACTCTCAGTGATGAGAGTGCCTCATGGTGCCTAAACCTGCTTTCCTTTTGGGAGTCTGGAATCTGGGCAGGTGCTAGGCAGACGGTTCCCCCTTGACTGACCCCCAGTAAAAACCCCAAACTTGCAGACTCAGGAGAGCTTCCCTGGAAGACAGTGTTTCACACGTGCCGTCGCAGCTTGTCGCTGAGGGAATTAAGCACATCTTGTGGGACTCCACCCGGAAAGGACCCTCGGACCCTGGCTTCTTCCAGACGTGCCCCATGCGCCTCTGCCCATGTGGATTTTGCTTTGTCGTAACAAATCACAGCCTGAGTAAACCGTATGCCGGGGTCCTAGGAGTCTCCCAGGTAAACCCAGGAGTGGTCCTGGGACCCCTGACGCAGACCCCCTCATCGGCTTCTGAAGCTCTCAGCCTGGTTAATGTGTAGTGCTCGGGGCCAGGGTATTCACAGTGCAGCCTGGCCTGTCACCAGCGGCTGCCCCGGGGTGTGAGAGGAGCCCGGGATGATGTTCAAGTGAGTTCCTTGAAAGCACCAAGTCACTATCCAAATAAATGCACAGTGACAGTATTAGCCTTTTCCTTCTTCCGCAGTATGTCTGGGTCACTGCCCTGAGCCAGGCAGTATTCTGTATGCATAGGACAGTCCGTTATCTAGCCTTCAACGGGTCTTAGCCTCTCCCTCCAGACGGGACCCCAAACCCGCACTTCCCAGCCTGCAGAGCTTACAGGAGTGACGGACAGTGGCGGATGGTGGAGACACGAACTCCCTAAGCCCCCTACACCTTCCACACCTCTCTCAGGTGACTTTTCTTTTTTTTTTTTTTTTTTTTTTTTAAATTTTTTTTTAATGTTTTTTTTTTTT